>NW_020954580.1:18530670-18581903 GCF_900497805.2 Vombatus ursinus | reverse complement strand
TTCCTTCCTTCCTTCCTTCCTTCCTTCCTTCCTTCCTTCCTTCCTTCCTTCCTTCCTTCCTTCCTTCCTTCCTTCCCTTCCTTCCTTCCTTCTTTCCTTCCTTCCTTCCTCAGCATTTAGGATTAGCAATGGGTTGGGAGTCAGAAACCCTAGGCTTTAATTCCAAATTTACCACTAACTTACCCATCATTTTCTTTCTCTTGGCTTCAGTTTTTTCATCTAAAAAATAAGAAGATTGAACTAGGCCATTTCAAAGGGGTCTTCCAGCCCTAAGATTTTGTGAGCCTATGCTTACATGGTTTGTTACCAGTCTGTAGGAAATGGATTTAAGAACGAGATAAATCATTTTTATTGATTGAAAACATCAATGATCATTCTAACCTCTTATCTCTCTCAGTGTGAGAAGTGATAACTGACATTTCTAAACTTTTTTGTACAATATTTACTAATGCATTCTCCAGTGCTCAAAGTTTGATTAGACAATCCTTGTTATTTTCCTATGACTTTATTTGGGGAAAAAAGATGTGGAACACTCTAAGAAAGGGTTAAATGTGTCACTTATGATGACTATCCACTCATGATGTCATCTTTCCTATAATGTGAATGTAAACTATTTTAGCATCAATTTCTTTAATTGCCTGAGAAAAATGGGGAGAGGGGAGCCATGTTTGTGGTGTGGCAGGAAGGAGGGTTTTAGAACTGTTCATTTCAACTGCATCTTTCTCCCCAGCTGGAATTGTGGAAACTTGTGCTGACTGAGAATACCCAGGATGCAAGGAGGCTCTATCTTATAGTTTCACTTTCTCCATTTACAGAGGAGAATGGTAACTCAGAACAGCATCGCATCTACTTATTGTGGAATTCCCACTTATGCAAAAAGCAACCCTGACATCCCTGAATTTAAACACTAGATGCATCTGTACCATACATAGCAGAGAGTCTGGCTCCCAGTGGGGGCTTGATTGTATAGCAATTGGATGAATACATGTTCAAGATATTTCATTATACATACCAACATAGTTCAGTCCCTGAACTATGTGCCTCCAAAGGGACTTTCAATGTTATCCATCTAATTTCACAGAATCTTAATAAAAATTCAATATGGTGCCCCCAAACAAGGAAAGCTGGAAAACTCAAGTAGTTTGGGAAACAATCACTATCCTAGATATCACATTTTAGAGTTGGTTGGAGGAAATTTAGGTCAGCTGATAGATTTCTGAGAAACTTGGTTTCTGAGCTCTCTTAAACTTTGGAATTGATAGTGGGGATAGAGTTTAAAGCCTTTTCCCCTTTAACAACAAGAAACCATAAGTGATATGGAAACTAGATTTCCAATTCCGCTTTGAAAGAAGTTACTCATGGAAGGTTATATAGGATGAAATTGCATGCTACAAAGAGTTGGTAGTTGGTTGGGAAATCAGTTAGAAGACTAAAAGAGAAGGCAAGAATAAATTCCATGTTTTTGAACCAGCCACTCCAGGCCTTTAACCTTTCCCATAAGAGGCTAAGCATCATTAAAAAAAGATAAGGAGGGCACTAACCATGAAGCTCCTGATGCCATGTTGGTACTGTAGGGACCCTCAAATACTTAAGGTTAGACTAATGGGCACCCTAGTCCATTACATTTCAGTGTCAATGTCAATGCTGAGATCGTGGGAGATCTGATGTGATTTCATTCCAGATTTCATTTATAGCTTTCAGATTTGTCTTTTGGAGCAATGTCTCCCTCCAACCTCAAGAATGCATATTTTTTTTTTATTCAAGGAGGATTAAGTACATACCTCAATTCAATGACAGTGTTTATAAAGTACGGGAGATTCTTTGTTTACATCAATAGCCCTTTATGGCAATTTCATATCAATAAGTGTAATAAGCCAAATAAGAGAGAAATGCTAGTAAGTGGTAAGATGGCATCTTGTAGGCTTGACCTCTGTATGAGATGAAGTGAGTGCATTCTTTAAAGAGGAGGAAGGCAAGGGGAGAGTGGGAGTAGTATACATAATAGAGATTGCATAACTTTTCTCAGAGGCACTTGAAAAAAATCCTTGGCTGATTATCTAAACTCACTTGCCTTCTTGTCAGTGAATTAACTTGTAATACATTTAGGAACATTTCAAATAACAAGTTTCGTAGAAACCTTCACTGTCACTGACTACTGCCCATGAGTAAATATTAAATATTTTTTTCAGACTCTTAGAGCGTCACATATAATCCTGTTATTTGAGCAGAAACAAAGAATGGGGAAGTAATTGATTAAGGTTCAAATTTTGGATATGTTTGAAGAAAAGAGATCGAGATTTTCATGGCATTCTCTTTTCTAGGTGATAAAGAAATCACTTCTCACAAATACTAATTTCTGGATTAAAGTCTATTTTTCACTAAGTCTCATTTGCTTTGTCCAAGGAAATTGAAATATTTTTAAAATATTCTCTCAAAAATCTTTACTAAAATTCCATTTGGAAAGCAGTATGGTCTATTGAAAAGACAGGAAAGCTTTATCCTGATCCTAAATCACCAAGCTTCAGTTTTTCTCATCTGTAGAAAATGGGAATAATAATAGCAATGCTAGAAACATCAAGTCCCAGAGTTAGAAAGGACCTCTGAAGCTATCTGGTCCAGACAATACCAGATATAGGAATTTCATCTCTATCGTCTGTAACCAGGGGCCATGCAGCCTACACTTGAATGACCCCCAGAGATGGGGAGCTCATTTCCTCTCTAGATAACACATTCCTTTTTTCAACAACTCCTACTTTTAGTGAGATTTTCCTTCCATTGAGATTCTCCAGCTTCCACCTTTTGATTCTGTCTCCGTTTTCTAGAGCCAAACAAAGTATCTGGTCCGTTTTCTACATGATTGCCCCTTAAATGAACTAGGACTAATAAGCATCCCCATTTCCTTCAAATGTTTGTGGTTTCAAGTCCCATCACCATCCTGCTTTTTCTCCTTTAGACATGCTGCTACTTAAAGATGTCCTTTATTGATGAACTGATTGATTGATTGAAACAAAGTACTCTATACATTCATTGAGTCCAGAAACCTGCCCAACAGGGCTGTAACTTTTCTTATTCCAAACCTTTTGCTTCTTAGTGCAACTTAAGAACAGACAATTTTTTTTCTACCATGTTAGCGCACTAAACAACTCCCAGGGGCACCTTGTCACATGAACTTTTGTCTGGCTGTTGATCCCCTAGCTTGCATTTATGCTACTGATTTTTTTGAATGCTAGTACTTTATACTTACTTTATTAAATTTCATCTTACTTGATATGATCCATTGTTTCAGCCCACTGAGAAATTTTTGGGTCTTAGTACTAGTCCTCCTAACTTCATGCCATCTGAAAATGTGAAAGCATACCAGCTATATCTTTAACTAAATTATTGATTATTGAGCATAACATGGGTCAGTGGAAATACACTGGTTCTAGAGTCATGGGGTCATAAATCTAGAGCCAGAAGGACCCATAGAGGCCGTTAAAATCCAACCCCCTCATTTTATAGGTGAAGAAACTGAGGCTTTTGAGACATTAAGTGACTTATCCAGTGTTACACAGTTTATAAGTATCTAAGGTAATACTTGAACCCAGGTTATCCTGCCTCCAAGGCCGGTATTCTAGCCACTTCACCACCTAGCTACTCTACTTGAGTGAAAGGACCTGAATTTAAATCCTACATCTGATGTTTGTTAGCTCTATGACATTGGAAAATTTTACTTAGTCTTTTCAGGTCTAAGGTTCTTCATCTGTAAAAATAGGGGGATGAATTTGATGTCCTCTGATGCCCCTTCCGACTCTGGATCTTTGATCATGTGAGCAGGACCAAATGCAAAAAAGCCCTGCAGCTCTTCACTGAAGATCTTCTAGGTTGGCATCAAAGCATTGCTTTCTGGTCGTTCAATCGGTTCTGAACCCACCTAAACTGAACTATGCCACCCAGCCCACATTTCCTTATTTTCCATACAAGAATACTATGAATGAATTTGTCAAACACCTTACCTAAATCATTTAACTATGATTTTTTTTTTGCTATGACTATGACCAGACATGACATTCTAGAAATGCTATCAATAAAAGAAGTGAAATGAGTCTGAAATGATTTGTTTTGAGTGAATACATGTTAGTTCATAGTAATTAGCATTTTTTCTCCTTCCAAGAACCCACAAATCATGCCTTTAATAATACATTTGATAATTTAGCCAGGAATTAACAATGAGCTTGTTGGCCTAGAGCTTGAAGAATTTAATCTATTTCTTTTTTTTTTTGAAAATCAAGAAAACATTTGCCCTTTTGTGTCCTGCAAAAATTATCCCATTTTCTATGATTGTTCATGGATCACTGACAGCATCTCACAATTCATAACCATTAGGTTATTTTTTTAGTGCCTTAATGTGTAGTTTTCTGCATCCAGTCATTAGAATTCATTATAGACAGTTAGTTGGTGCTTACTTAGTATCTTCTCAGTTCTCTTGGCTCTCAACTGCCTTTTAACTATTTTTGTTTCATTATTCCAAGTCTAAAGACCACTCTTCTTCTTTATCCCTTTTAAATAATTTTTATTTTATTTTTTCCAAACACATGTAAAGATAATTTCAAACATACATTTTTTTAAAATAAAATTTCGAGTTCCAAATTTTCTCTCTTCCTCCCTCTCCTCCTCCCTTCCCCTCCCTCCTTCCTCTCCCTATTCCCTAAGACATAAGCGATTTGATACAGGTTATATATATGTAATCCATATTAGTCACATTGTAAAAGAAGAAACAGGACAAAAGGAAAATACTATGAAAAAATACAGAAAGTAAAAATAGTTTGCTTCAATCTGCATTCAGACTCCACTAGATCTTTCTCTGGATATGGATAGCATTTTCCATCATGGGTCTTTTGGAAATGTCTTGGATCATTGTATTCCTGAGGAGAGCTAAATCAATCATAGTTGAAGATCATTCTTCTTGACTGACAAAATAGAACACAAGACATTTTGAGTAGTTCTGCCTTCCTCCTTTCAATCATTATTATGGTCCCAGCCACTCCAAGTGGCCTTATTCCTTCCTTGATCTTTTAGCCTCCAACAACATTGCTTTAAAGAGCCCTTTTTGTTGTCTTTAACTTCCATCTTGAACCCCAGCCCATTCTTGCCTTTAATCTTCCTGATCAACCTTGCAGATCCCCTATTTAGTAACTCAACTATTTGTGTCATGAGTATTTAAGCAAATGAATGGGGAAATGCTGTAAATGTAAGGTAGAATTTGTTTGCTTTTTAAATGAAGAATGAAAGTTTTCTCAAAGTCATCTAGATTAACTCAGAGGTGTAGGGGAACTGTTGGTGAAACTAGAAGTTAGTACTAGTCAGTACTGTTCTAATCAGTGCTATTGACCCACATCTGAAATGTCCCTACTTTGAAGCCTCATTGTGGTGTGGCAGTGACCTGGGGTTCTTGAAATCTATGCTAGCAGAATGAAAGCTCTGGTAGTCTAAGCCAAGCTAGAAAGACTTTAAATATAGCCCAACTGTGCTTGTCATCCAAGGAGGAGTCTAGCTAAGTTTGGAAAGGCTCACTCAGAAGGTTTGAAACCAGAGAATGATTTTTTTTGTCCATAGTTCCTCATTAGGAACTTCTAATAAGGTGCTGAGTTACTGTGATCATCATGAGATATCTTAGTACTTACTCAAATCAAATCCTTGTTTCTTAAAATTTAGGGGCAACTAAGTGTCACAGTATACAGACAGTTGGACTTAGAGTCAAGAAGACCTTCTGACCTCAGACATTTACTAGCTCTGAGCAAGTCACTTAACCTCTGGATGCCTCAGTTTCCTCTTCTGTAAAATGGGAATAACATTAGCACCTATCTCTCTGGGTTGTTGTGAGGACCAAATGAGATTGTGTTAGATATTTAGTAAATGTTTGTTATCTATCTATCTTAAAGTACTTAAAGAGAATAGTATAAGCTGCAACAAGTTTATTGATCCATTAAAGATTTGATATTTTATACCACCTTTTTCCCCTTGAGACTCTTCCCATCACAGACTCCATAGATACTGTACTTTCTGCAACTTTAACTTGTTTCACTCATTATTTTTAAGTGTTTCATAGAACCTAGCTGTGTAACCCTAGTCAAATAACTTGATGTTCCTGGGTTTCACTTTCTTCATCTACAAAATGAGAAAGTTTGACTAGATGACATGTAAGGCCCCTTGGAGATCTAATGATTCCTATGAAAACGCCATTTGGGGGAAAATTTTCCAGGGAGTGTCCTTAATCAGCATTGATTGAGCATCTGTTATGTGCCAGGTACTGTACTAAGTGTTGGGGATATAGAGAAAGGTAAAAGGCAATCCCTCCTTTGAAGGAACTCAAGAATGGGGAGACAGCATGAAAACAATGTACAAACAATCCATATAGAGGATAAATTGGAAATAAGCAGCAAAGGGAAGACATAAGCATTAAGGGGGATCAGGAAAGGCTTCTTATAGAAGACGAGATTTTTCCTGGGACGTGAAGGAAGCTCAGGAATCCAGGAGGCAGAAATGAGGAGGGAATTTCCTCCAGGTATGGTGACCAGCCAGTGAAAATTCCTGTAGTCCAGAGGTAGAGGGTCTTGTTAGGAGATCAGTAAGGAGGTCAGTGTCAATGGATTGCAGAGCAAGATTGCAGGGGAGTAGGAGAGGTGGGAAGTGGTGGGAGCGGGTGAGAGGAAAGGAAGTTAAGTGTAGGAAGACTGGAAAGGTAGAAGGCAACTCAGTTAGGTTATTTTTTTGCATGTATCATTGACCCCTTGGACAGTCAGGTGAATTCTATGAATTCCTTCTCAGCATAATGTTTTTAAATGCATAAAGCAAAACAATTAGGATTACAAAGAAAATTAATTACATTGAAATGTAGTTATCCAACTTGTAACTCCTAAGAACTTTCTTGTTATTCAGGCAGTTAGAAGGACATGGGCATGGGCGTGAGTTGACTATGATGGGAAGATAACAAAAAAAAATAAAATTAAGAGGTGAGAATGAGGGACACATTGGGGGAAGGGGGAAAGGAAAGATAGAATGTGGTAAATTATCTTACATAAAAGAGGTTCAAAAGAACTTTTGTAGGGGAAGAGAAGAGAGTGTGGCAGACAACTCTTAAACCTTACTCTCATCAGCATTGGTTCAAAGAAAGAATAACATGCATGCTCAGTTGGGCATAGAAATCTATCTTACCCTGCAGGGAAGCAGAAAAGGATGGGGATAAAAAGTGTAGGGGGAGGATGCTGATAGAAGGGATGATGGATTAGGAGAGGCAGTGGTCAGAAGCGAAACACTTTTTGAGGAGGGAGGGTGGAAGGAGAAAAAGAGGGAAAAATAGGGGAAAATAGGATGGAGGGATATACTCGGTACTTCTAACTGTGAAAAAATTTACAAGAAGTTTCTCTCCTAAAAGCCTCATTTCTCATGTATAGAGAAATGAGTCAAATTTATAAGAATACAATCATTCCCCAAATGATAAATGGTCAAAGGATATGAACAGGCTATTTTCAGATGAAAAAAATCAAAGCTATCTATAGTCATATGAAAAAATGCTCTAAATCACTATTGATTGGAGAAATGCAAATCAAAACAACCCTGATGTACCACCTCACACTTCTCAATTTGACTAACATGATAGAAAAGGAAAATGACAAATATTGGAGGGGATATGGGAAAATTGGACCCTAAAGCACTGTTGGTGGAGTTTTGAACTGATCCAACCATTCTGGAGAACAATTTGGAACTATGCCCAAAGGACTATAAAACCACACATGCCCCTTGACTTAGCAATGCTATTCTATTTCAAAGAGAACAAAAAAAGGGGGGGGAAGAGAAAAAAAAACTGTGTACAGAAATACTTATTGTAGCTGTATTTGTGGCAGCAAAGAATTAGAAAATGAGGGGATGCCCATAAATTGGGGAATGGCTAAACAAGTTGTGGTACATGATTGTGATGGAATACTATCGTTCTGTAAGAAATGATGAGCAGAATGCTTTCAGAAAAACCTGGAAAGACTTACATAAACTGATGTAAAGTGAGGTGAGCAGAACCAGGAGAAAATTGTACACAGTAACAGCAATATTGTACAATGATCAACTGTGAATGACAGCTCTTTTCAGCAATACAATGATCCAAGACAATTCCAAAGGACTTATGATGAAAAATGCTATCCATCTCCAAGGAAAGAACTGATGGAGTATGAAAGCAGATCAAAATATACCTTTTCTTACTTTTTAATTTTTGTTTTGGTCTGTGTGTTTTGTTTTGTTTTTGCAACATGGCTAATATGGAAATATATTTTACATGATCGCATATGTATAACCTATATCAAATTGCTTACTCTCTCGGGGGTCGGGAAAGAGGGAGTAAGGGAGAGAATTTGGAATTCAAATTTTAAAAAAAATGAATGTTAAAAAATTGTTCTACATGTAATTGGAAAAAATAAAATATTAAAAATGTAAAAAAGAAAGATAGTTATCAAAATATATTTTTTAAAAGTTTACAGATGCTAGGTTAAGAACCCCTTTTATAGAAGGTAGTTATACTTAGGTGTGGGTTGCATTATATGATTCCCTGGGATCCCTCCCAACTCTGATTTTCTATGATATTTTTCTTAGTCCCCCTGTTTCAGCACTAACATTGTGGACTCTTTCTTTTCACCCCTCTTTGTAGCAGTTTTTTCTTTCTACACTCATCTTTGCTCAGTCCCTTAGAGAACTCTGAAATTTCTCTTTAATGAGCATCATCTTTTCTTTTTAGGACTCAAGACTGAGCTGCTTCCTCAAATTTCCAGCTCTGTAATCCTGGGAAAGTCTTTAAAACTTTGATCTTTTTTCTCAGTTTTAAGTGGTTTTCAAATCCTTTTTATTGCTGTCCATCCCTTCCATGTTCATAAAAATCTCCTTCTCCCATTCATCACAAATACGGTCCATTGTTTTGCCTTCCTTTTGACCATTAGGCTGCCAGCTTCTCCCAGTTTGGTTAGTCCAGATCTTAGCAACTAGAACCATTTTTTCTTGTGTCCTGCTTGGATCATACCACTGCTCTCCTAAAAGCACTTTGCTTATTTCTTTTTTCAATCATGTACATAGATAGCTACATTTAAATGCAGTTACTTTCTCTCTCGATGTCCCTATGGTCCCATTCCACCTTGAATTCCTCATTATTCTGTTCTTCATGTCCCTCCCAATAACTTAACTTTATTTAGTATGAGGGTTCTTAACTTGGGTTCAACAGTTCCCTACAAGAGCTCCATGCATAGATTTCAGGGGTCCATGAATTTTCAAAAATATTTTGATAATTATAGTTCAATATAATTGGTTTCCTTTGTAATACTCTGTATTTTCTTTTCTACATTTTAAAACATTATTCTGAGAATCCCAGTACTTAGCACAGTGCTTGACACATAGTAGGCTTTTATAGTTGATTGATTGACTGACTGACTGAGAAAGGTCCACAGGCTTCAACAGATTGCTGCCAAAGGGGCCCGTGACACAAAGTAGGTTAAGAACTCTTAAACTCCAGTACATTATTCTTTTCAGCACATTTTTTATTTTATTTTAAAATTATTTCCCATAAACTTAATTGTGAACCTCAATGCAACTTATGTTTCCTTAGCTATTTATAATTATTGTAATTAAAGCACTTTTACAAATTCATCATGGATTTGATTTTCTTTTTAAAATGTTTATTTAATATTTTATTTTCCCCCAATTACATGTAAGGATTTGATTTTCAAAATAGCCTTGTGAGGTAGCAAAGGTGTCAATATTCCCATTTTACTTGAGGACAAATAGAGGAATAGTAAAGTTAAGTCATTCATCCAAGGTTATCCATCTAGTTAGTGGTAAGGCCAGAACTCGAATTTACACCTCCAGAGCTCCACTGCATGCCTACTTTCCACCCCACCTCCACTACTTCTTACCACAGCAACACTTTGTAGAGTGCTATAATGATACAATGGGCCTTCAGATGGTGTCACAGACGAAATGAAAGAGAGGTTGTTTTAATTGAGATAATTTTGGAATGGGATGATTCATTGAAGTCTACAAATATAAGCTGAGAAGAGAGAGAAAGGAGGACAATACATAGGTACAGTCATTTGTTATAGGGCACAAGGATCCCTAATTAGATACTCAAATCTGTTCCATATTCAGTTACACTGATCATCATTAGTTTCAAGGCCATCCAAACTTCCCAGTTAAATTATATGAAAGAAGGATTAGGTTTGTTTTGTTTGGCTCCTGAAGGAAGAACTGGAAACAATGAGTGGGTGTTGTGGAATGACAGATGCTTATATTAAGGGAAATTTTTCTAATGTTTAGAGCTATCCCAAAGTGGAATGGTTTGTCTTTGAAGGAAGTGGATTCCCCAGAGGGGTTTTCCAATAAAGGCTAGAATGTCTTGGAGATGTTTAAGAGATAATTCTTGTTCTAATATCAATTGAATGAGTTGGCCTTTGAGATCCCTTCCAACATTGAGATTCTGGGATCCTCTTTCTGTCCCATTCTCCCCTCTTCTTGCTTGTTAATTCTTCTTTGGGCAGATTAATTGCCTTTTTGTTCTCATGGTTTTCCTCCCCAAAATCCACCAATAAACATTCTGGATGATGAAGTAGAGTCTAAAGGAAAAGGACACTGGAATGGAGGCCAGAGATTTGTGGGTATAAATCCTAACCCTCAAGCATCCTCACCAGCTGTGGGACCATGGGAAAGCGACCTCATCTCTCGAAATTTTAGTTTCCTTATCCATAAAACAGGGACAACAATATTGTCAATGCCTCAAGGGACTGTTGTGAAGGAAGTAAAAAATATGTGTGTACATATATGCATATATACCACACATATACACATATATTTGTGTGTGCATGTATATTCATATGTAAATATGTACTAATTTTGGGGGGATATTGACCAATGATTTCATTAGTGTAGGTACCTTATAGCATAGAAAGTATCTCTATCTGAGCAGGATGGTAGCATCTCTAACTTTTCTCCCTGATATCCTGAGAGATTCAGGACTTATACCCATCTTCATAGATCTTGTGTGTGTCAAAGGCGGTACTTGAACCCTGATCTTCCTGAGTTCTCTATCCACTTTACCACATTTTTTCTCTTGTGAACTATCATCATCATCATCATCATCATCATCATCATCATTATTCCCCACCCTTGGCATGACACATTACCTCTTTTTATTAACTAGTTGTATTTCAAGGCTATGTCAACTCTTATTAGCCATCTGTGTAATTCCTTCTCTATGAAATGAGAGAAATGGCTTAGAGGGTCATGAAGGTTCCTTCCATCTCTAGCATTCTATGTTTCCAAAATTTGACCCTAACTGGAACATTCAAATTATATCATCACAGTACCTCATAATCAGTAATTAAAAATCAGCAAATTGTATTTTATCTTTAGAAAAGTGTCTCTTATTTTCCAAAGGAAAAAAAATGTCAAAATGATTGGTGAAAAGCTAACATATGGCAGTTTCAGTAACAAGAGAACTAAAAGATTTTTCACACTTCCCCTCAGTGGGAGACAGACATTGTTCCCCTACTCCACCCCACACACACCCAGAATCAGGGAATGTGCTATAATGAATAGTGGATACTTATTAATGCAACTATGAGTATTCCAGGCAAGATCTCATAGCAATTCAGTGACAAACAAGGATTTATTGAGGACCTACTATACACAAGCCATTGTGTTAGGTACTGGGGATATGACATAGACTTTCTCTCAGTGAGCTTATAGTCTAACTGGGGGAGGGATACAAACTGAGGGAATGGGTTCAAATAATTCCAGGTGAGAAGGGAATAAGGACAAAGGAGACATCCAGGCAGAATACTAGGAGAAATTGGGGAAGAGAATCATTTTCAGCTAGCTGATGGGGTGGGAGAGGTGGAGAGAAGAAAGGGAGAGATTTTCCCAAATGGAGATTGGTTAGGCAAGAAGGCAGAATTCTTCCTAGGTGTGAGGGATGGTGTAAGCCAAAGCACAGAAAAAGGAGAGGTCAGGAGGAAAATAGGGGCTGGAGGGAACTCTGATTTGTTTGGCAGTTGAAGTATATGAAAGGGAGTAGTAGGATATAATGCTAGAAATACAGATTGGAACAGGCTTCTTGAAAATTTTAAACATGAATATAAAGACTTTATACTTTGTTTGGATGGCAGGGAGGAGACATTTGAGTAGAAAAATGACATGATAAGAACAGTGTATTAGGAAGAATAATGGGGGAGTGGGAGAGAAGAAAGAGTCAAAAATGACACCATCTGACACCAAAATGATACTCAGAGGATGATGGTACCAATAACAGAAATGGAGAAATTAGGGGAAAAAGGTGTTTGGGGTGAAATTTGATGAATTCAGTTTCTGTCATAATGAATTTGAGGCTGCAGAAGGACAGCCAGATAGAAATAACCAGCAGGCTGTTGAAAATATGAGATTAAAGCTCAGGTGGAGATTGAGAGAAGAGATACAGATTCAGGAGTTATTTGCATATAGATACTCGTAATTGGAGTTATTGGAGTGAATTTGATCATCATAGGAAAGAATATATATATATATATGTATACATACACTACATATACATACATATGTGCATACATTGTATGCATACAGAGAGAGACAGAGACAGAGAGAAGATAATAAAAGGAATAAAAACAAACCCTTGGTGGGGGTAGATAATACATATTTAAGGGGGAGAAGAACAATGAGAAGCTAACAAAAGAAACAAAGAAGGAACAGCTAGAGATATAGGGGAAAAGTCTGGAGAAGAAGGTGCTATGGAATCCTAGGAATGAGATGGCATAGTAACAGTAATAATAATATCCATTAACATTATGTTGTATGTTATGATATATAATTACATATAATTATCATCTTATAATTAACAACAGAGATTTAAAGTTATATACTGCTTTTAAAAGTATCAATAGGGCATCAATAATCCCAAATGCTGCAAAGAGGTCAAGGAGCAAGAAGACATGAAGAATAAAAAGATTTTGCATTGATATAGTGCCTAAATGTTTACAACATGCTTTAATATTTTGACCAACATCACTTGAACCTTGCAATAGCCCTGCGAAGTAAATACTATGGCTATTATTGTCCCTATTCCTAAATTATCCTTTTTACCTTAAATGAGGGAAATAAGTTCAAAAAAATGAAATGATTTGCCCATAGTCCCATAACTATCATAACCAGCTAGTATTAAAGGCAGAATTCAAGCACAGGTCTTCCATGATTCCAAGCCCATTACTTTTGTTCATTATACCATGTTGGCTCCAATCCATATTTGCTTTAGTCACAAGGAGGTCATTAGTGCCCATGGAAAGAAGGGTCTGGTTTCAGTAGAGTGGTGGAGAGGAAAGGTAATCTTTGTAAGGGGTTGAAGAGTGAGAATGAAGTTACAAAAAAAAAAAAAGAGTGACATTAAGAGGAAAGTAGAAATTTGCCAATGAAAAGGAGGAGAGAAAGGGCAATAGCTTGAGGGAGTGGTAGGGTCAAGCAAAGACTTTCTTATAGTCGAGTAGATGAGAATATTTGAAGATTGAGGAAGAATCTAGTAAAGGGTTTTAAGGTGCATGAGAGAGGAGATAAAGTGATGGATTAAGGTCTTGAAGGAGTTAGAAAAGGATAGAATTAAGGCCTAGGTTAGGCTTGACAAGGAGGGGCATCATCTCTTCCTCTGAATATAAGAAGAAATAGGACTGGATGAAAAAGGAAATTAAGAGGTTAAGTAGAATGAAGTTGAGGAAGTTCATATAGGATCACCTAAGCCTTCTCAGTAAAGTAAGAGGTAGGGCTGTATCTGCTGAAAATGAAGGGATAAGGGAATCTGGGGACTCAAAGGGAAAAGTTATCTGAAACAGCCTTATTGCAGAATGTGTTAGTCAATAAGAGAATGAAGTTAAGTGACTTTCCCAGGATCCCACATGTAGGATATGTCTGAGCATGGGAAGACTTATATGAACTGATGCTGAGGGAAGTAAGTAGAGTAAAAAAAAAACCAATATAAATAACAGCAACAATATAAATGAAAAGAAAAACCACCACAAAACAAAAACAATTAAATCTTACAAAGTTACAAATAATGACTTTGACCCCAAAGAAGAGATATTAAGAAGACACTTCTATCAACTCCTTTGTAGAGATAGGGAATCTCTGAGCGTGAAATATTGCAATATATTGGCTGTTTTGTTTTTTTTTTACAAATTGATTTTGCTGATTTTTTTCTCTTCTTATTTTTCTTTTCTTTTTTGTTTTGCGGGATCAATTTCTGGGAGAAGGAGAGAAATGACTACAGAGGAAAATTTAGATTATGTAAAAAGAAAATTTATGAATAAGACTTATTTTTTAAAAAGAAAGTCATTGAATTGATTACAATGTTGATACTAGATAATGGGTCACATCAGTTTTCCACCAATGGGTTGTGAAAGAAGTCAGTTTTGCCACTATGAAAGAACTAGGTGCTGGGCCTTTCTAATCTAGATAATAACACATAAAGAAATGCTTAGACATAACTGCAGACCTTTCCATTATAACTGAGATGTCTACTAAGAATTTTTGGATAAAGCTGAATATGATTTTCCCCTCTCCATATGCCTTAGCAGAAAGTAGCCCTATACAGCTCTGATATTCTTCTGTTGTTTATAACTGGAATACTTATCAAGAATTTAGAGATGAACCTGGATTGAAAAAATTTGCAGTATTTAGGCTGCTACTTAAGACCACATTCTTTCCCTGCAGGAAGCAATATTTCCTATTTCTCATGCCATAGTTCCCCAAAGATAAATATATTCTTAATCCTTTTCATATCCATTCCATACCTATCAGAGTCAGACAGTCATGGATAAGTTCCTTTTATGACAAATGAATGAGAGCAATTGTCATTGGTGCTTAACTTTTTATGAGGACTAGTAAGTTTGGCTTCTTTTCTTTGGCACTATTCTAAGCTCCCAAAGGCCAGTTGACTATCAGGTCTTAGTTTAAGGATAACATTGGCAGATCTGTTGACTGATACTGCTTACTTTCCCCAAAAAGTGATCTTTACTGGAAAACTTGTTAGGAAATGACCATGAGGTATTGGTGAAGAATGGCTAATCAAATAATGCTTTGGTAGGTGTCCCATGAAGCACTATTTGGCCACAAAGAACTAATCAGTCTTCAACCATCTACTAAGTGCTTAGCAGCATGGTACAGTAGAAAGAATACCAGCTCTAAAATCAGAGAATCTGGATTTGAATCCTTCCTCTGACATATATTACCTTTCTGACCTTGGGCAAGGCACATAATTTGGATCTCAATTTCCTCATTTGTAAAATGGGAAAGACTAGATTCAGGAGCTCTTAATCTTTTGTGTGTCATGGATGTCTTTGAAAATCTGGGAAAAACCTAAGGATCCTTTCTCAGAATAATGTTTTGAAATGCACAAACTAAATATATAGGATTACCATGAAAACCAATTATATCTAAATAGTTATAAAATATTTTCAAAACATAAGTTCATGGACCCTAAGTTAACTAGACCCCCAGGGACTAGATTCTGTCTGAGATCTAATTTTATATCTGTGATCCTATATACTAGGCACTAGGAATACAAAGACAAAAATGAAACACGTTCTGCCCTCAAAAGCTTACCTTCTATTGAGAGAGACAGCATGTAAATAAATCAGAGAGCAGTTAGGTGGTGCAGGACATAGAATGCCAGGCCTGGAGTCAGGGAACCTCATCTTCTTGAGTTCAAATTTGGCTTCAGATACTTACAAGTTGTAGGGGAAGCACGTAAAGTACACACACATAAGTAGATGTAGAATGCATATGAAAAAAAATACAAAAGTGATTATGGGACGTGGCACTAACAACTGAGAAACCAGGAAAGACCTCTTGAAGGAGGCAGTATGACAGATATGATGACTATGTAGAATTACAACATTTTTTACTTCTTTTCCCCTCCTGAACAATGCTCTGGCTACACTCCAAGTAGATATATGAGATGGGCTAGATTCAAGAAGACTCATCAAAGGTTCTGTGAATTTTCAAATATCTTGCAAACAAAATGTCCTACATGTTTTTAAATATCTTGAAAACAAATATTCCAGTACCTGTACCAAATCCCTATTTTCCCTAGTTCTCAATGTAACTGTGAGTGAGGATATTTCAATTTTATCACATTAACTCTTAGTAGCAATAAGATGAAGAAGTCATGACTGGAAGCTTAATTAGACCAGGGTCTACAGGGGTTATCAAGTCATCAAGAGGTCAAAGCAAGGAAGTCAATATAGGGATGGAAACTCAAGCACAACTAGGAGGAGATAAACAAGAAATAGACAGGGTAAGTCTAAGCATCCAAGAGGTCAGCACAGGTAGAACCAGCTTTGTGCAGGAGGTTCACATGGGTCAGAATCTTGAGACATCAGGAATCCAGGCTAGGAGCCTGAAGGATATAAGGTCAATTTTCTGCAAAGTTGCAAAGTAGGCAAAAATGTGTCTTTGGGAGCCCAAATTTTCCATTTCAGCTTGCATTTCTCATTTTGGTAGTGACTGCTGTCCTCAAGCACCCCTATCCTATGCTCAGGAAAGAACCTTCAAACTGATTCACACTGAAGTAAATATAACAGCTAAGTTTTGTGTTACCTTTCTCAGGGATATTAGCATTTAGCAAGATCAAAAGTCTCTGTTTAGATTAACCTGAATAAACAGATTTCCCAGTGTGAGCAAACCAATCGGGGACCCTTTTTTTAAAAAAAATTCGGCAGAAGGATCCTTCTGTGTGCTCCTGAAATCACACTAATAAGTCACTACCTACTCCACCTTCTCTTAAAACTAGTCCTTTCTAGTGCATACCTCCTTCAAGGTTGACTATATGAGTTATATTGGTCCATCAAATAAAGGAATTATACTAAATTGCCATACAATAGATCCATTGACTCTTAACTGATTCTAATCTAGGCACAAGTACAGAAATGGTGTTTGTTTTCATGTCAGAGGTGGCTGCCCAATAGAAATAACACTGAATTTTCAGAGCTTTTCCAGGATTGGCCATTGGATAGAAGCAGCTTGGCATCAACAGCATTCACTGTGTCAAGATCCAGCTATGTAGAAATACCCAGTTTCTGAACTCTTAATCCATTCAGTTCCTGATCAACAGGAATGATGTAGGGGTTCTGCTGGTTTGAAATTAAGATCTTTGATGGTCATCACTACTTCGTTATTTTCCTTGATGCTACAAGGACCTTTGAAGATTTTGGAGAGACACTATTTTGTGGAACAGGACCTGCATCTGAATCCCAGATGAGAGTTGTTGTTGGCTTTTTTTGTAGAAAAACTGAAGGCTGACATTGGTTCTCCCCTAACCAGAGCATTCTCTCTCTACCACCCCTTACGACTTGTCATTATAGTTACACACAGAAGCTACCAAGCTACCATTATGGATTGGCAAGGTGATAGCTCTGATGCCACCACTTCATCATGATTAGAGATGCTCTATTTTTCTGCCTTTGGGGTGTTTTTTTTGAGTTCACTTCACTCTTTTTCTCTATCTCTTACACACACTTCCTACTGTCACTTATTGATCTCCTTGGTGCCACAGTTGGGAACATTCCCAAGGAAGCTCAGACTTAATCTTTTTTTTTTTTTATCCAGGAAATTCTTTTGTTAAGCATTTGGAGAGGAAGTCTGGAAAATCTATCACTAACAGGTAACTCGATCATATTTCTTGTGGGGAGAAAATTCTCACCCAAGCCCAAATCACATTACTTGGGTTGAAATAGATTTAAGACTCAAAAAAAGATTGCTCATTTGGACAAGGACCTTGGTTTTCAGTATCCATATTTCATGTAAACGTGATTGATGATCCATATTTTTTTTCTAAGGGTATTCTTTTATTTACAGAATGAAAACTGCCAACTTAGACACAGAATATTTTTGGTATTGAAGCTGGAGATACTAATTTAGAATAGCAAAATATATGGATGACAGTATATTGGAAGGGGAATAGAAGGAAGACTAAAATGCTTCTTAAAGATATATTTTAACTAATCAATCAACAAGACTATTTAAAGCACTTCCTATACCCCAGGGGCATCTAGGTGGTACAGTGGATAGTGTCAGGCCTGGAGTCAAGAAAACTCATTTTCCTAAGTTCAACTCTCCCTCAGACACTTATTAGTTGTGTGACCTGGGCAAGTCACTTAACCCTGTTTGCCTCAGTTTCCTTATCTATAAAATGAAGTGGAGAAGGAAGAAAATCCCAAATGAGATTATGAAGAGTTGGACATAACTAAAGAACAGCAACAGCACCCTAGGCATTGTGTTAAGTCCTGGCACTACAAAAAAAAAGGCAAAACAGTTCCTGTCCTCAAGGAACTCACATTCTAGTGGGGAAAGACAACATGCAAACTTTGTACATACAAGATGTTCTTCATTTTCAAAGAGGACCAATGACATCATGGGGTGATGTCTTAACTTGCGTGTGAATTGGATTTAAGTGAGACAGAGTTGCACAAAGTTGTCAGCCTCACTCTCTCTTCCAGAGTCACTGAAGTCCAGTAACAAAACAAAAATCAAGATGACTCGTGGTGGCCCAGGATGCAGTGGATGACCTTGGCATCTTTGATGTCTGACCAAGCTCTAAGCATTCCTCAGGCCTGCTTCAGCCCCCCTGCATGGCTGTTGGAACAAATTGTTCTTGTCCACCCATTCTGCCTGGGGACATCTTCATATGCTTGGGGTAGACGTGTCCCTAACTCACCAAGGAGTTTAAGGCCTGACGCCGGGGTGTGGCCGATGGACATTCTACAAATTCTTGGCATGAGTGTGAGTTGGGTGAACCAGGTGGACAGCAAAGGCGGATGAGTGGCCCTGAAAAGGGCTTGGTAAGCCCTCACACCAGAGGTGCTAATTCTCATGAACATCCCATGCACCTCAATGGGAAGTAATCTCAGAAGGAAGGTGCTGCCATGGGATTGACTGTGAAAGGCTTCTTGCAGAAGGTGGGATTTGAGTGGGGTCTTTGAAAGACTAAGGAAGTGAAATTTATTTTGTCTTTCATTCATTCACATCATTCAATCACAAATAATAGCTAGTTTGCATTTATATAATGCTTTAAGGTTTCCAAAGCACTTTACATATGTTATCTCATTTGATTCTTCCAACAATCTTGGGAGATAAGTGCCACTTTATTCCCTTTTTAGAGATGAAGAAGCTGAGTCTGAGAAAGGTTATATGGCCTGCTCTTAGTCACACATCTAGTGTCTGAGGCAGGATTCAAACTCAGGTCTTCCTGATTCCAAGTCTAATACTCTTATCTACTGTGCCACCTAGGGAACAAACAAACAAAAGAGACAGTGGATACCTTGAAGGAGAACCATGAAATCATTATAATGTAAGTCAAAGCCCAGGCCTTGTGTGTGGCAATGAATGAAAAATCAGAAAGTCATAATTTCTGGGTAATTAATAATCAATTTATTAATTATAGCTAGCAAGTAATTAATAAAATAATAGTCATAAATCAATGAAGCACCTTGAGGGCTGCTGGACTCTTGGAAGAGTGAGTGTTCCTGACAGGTGGAAATCAACTCTGATTGGTTAACAATTAATAAGAGAATGAATACTATAATGAAAGGTCAGCCTATTCTAATGAGGTGCTGGTACATGACTGATTATGTCATTCTTTGACAGAGAGACTCATTTCTCTAAGACAAAAGGTTCTACCTCCACCCAAGCCCTTATATAATTGAACAATTGGCTAGAATTTACTTAAATTAGATTCTCTTTACCCTTTCATCAGAACTAAGCTTTCCTAGTTGGGTGGGGTTTTGTCTAAGATTAAGGAGAACGTTAACCCAATCTTATTATCAGCTCTGTCCATCAGAGGTTGCTTTGACCTAGTAGAGAACGAAGAAATAGGAAGGGAAAAAACCTTGGATTTTCCAATATTAATTGGTTATTAATAATTATTTCTCTAAATCTAAGTCAATTGTCTGCCTCTGACATCATTCAAAAGCATCTTTCTTAAATCTCTATCCCTGTGGAATTTCATTATCCCTCACCCTTAATGGCTCAAAGTAAGTAGTTGACTCATCTGTGAGATTAAATTATGTGACCATGAGCAAGTCAGTCTTTCTGGACCTTAACTGCCTTAGTGTTTTTGGTGTGCACCTGTGATTTCAGGAGTTTAGAGAATTTGAGGTGAAGAAACTTCTAATAATGCAAATCTTTGACTATTTTGCAACTTATAGTCTTGGTCTCACAGCCGGTATGTGTCAGAAGGGCACCTGAATCCAGGTCCTCTTGACCCTGAAGTCAGCTCACTGCCCATTCCTCTATGTAGCGTCTCAGCTGTATTTACAAAGAAGAGTAAGACTGGGTGATCTCTACAATCTCATCTAGTTCTAACAATCCAAAAATTTATAAGCTTCTCAATACTGCCTTTATAAAATATGAAAGCTCATGCTTCATTTTGTGATCTCAAGCACCAAATAGCTATTTAAAGCTTGGCAACTCTGTTTACTGTGACCTTTTTGCCATTTCTTCAAAATCTTTCCTAGAATTCTTCTTTCCCCTCATCTTCTAAAAAACATCTGTCTCTTTAAAAAAAAAAAATGCCTTGCATAGAGTAAGCACTTAATAGAAATTCTTCTTGAATGAATAAATAGATCACCACAGAAGAAATCGGGCTTTTTTAAAAAAATAAATGAAGATTCAGGTCCACTGACATGGTAAAAATGATTTGTGATCAGTCCTTTAACACTGTATGCCTTGAATCTAAGAAGAAAGTAAGAAGTGGGTAGAAGATTACTTTGACAATCACAAGAGATGATAAAGCAGATAGTTCACAGGATTTAGAGCTGGAAAGGACTTTGGTGGCCATCTAGTCCCTCCCACCCATATTACAGATACAGAAATTGAGGCCAAGAGGGTATGGAATGAATTGTTCAAAGTCATAGAAATAACAGGTAATGGAACTGGAATTCAAATCTAGATCCTCTTCCTTTAAATCCAACATTCTCTTCATTATACCATACCAGAGTTTGTAAAGTGTGAAAAAAATATCTCTATAAAATAACAATGGGCAGCTGGGTGGCAGTGTATAGAGTAGTGGGCCTGGAGTCAGGAAGACAGCTTCCTGTAGACACTGGCTGTGTGATCCTGGGCAAGTCCCTTAACCTTGTTTGCCTCAGTTTCCTCATCTGTCAAATGATCTGGAAAGGAAAATGGCAAACCACTCCAGTATCTTTGTCCAGAAAACCCCAAATGGGATCACTGAGAGTTGGACACAACTGAAAGAACAATTGAACTGAATAATGTACTGACACAATTTGTATCATTTAACTTTCTTCTACAAAATTTGAGTTAGTCTTATTAAAAGTTAATTCCTAACAATTCCATAGGATTAGGTAATGAGGGTTTATTATCATCACTTTACAGATGAGGAAACTGAGACAAAAGAGGTTTAGTGACTTTCTCATGGTTATACAACTGAAAAGTGGTAGATCAAGAACTCACAACTATGTATTTCAAAGCCAGAATTGGAGCATTTCCCACTATGCCAGAAGTTCTTTCCCAACTTTACCCTTAATATCTAGCATATATCTACTGGTAGAAACTTCCTTAATCGTGTCATGTCAAAAAACATTACACCAATTTAATTTTATGCAAAGATTAATTAATCTTGTTTTCCTCTAATGCCCACCATCTATAGTCAGATAGGGAAGGTTTTAATTATTTTAATTTTTATATGTTTATTATTTTATGATTTTTATTAACATGAGCCACTGACCTAAGGGTATGTGTGTGTGTGTGTGTGTGTGTGTGTGTGTGTGTGAGAGAGAGAGAGAGATAGAGAGAGAGAGAGAGAGAATGGGATAGTTTACAACAGCATAAATAAAATACAAATTTATTAGTTTTTTTTCTCTCTTTTGGAGAAAACAGAATCTGCTAAAAAGAAAATTCAAAGCCTAAATATAAAAGAAACAAATACAAATAATTTAAAATTTAATTTGTTTCTATATTACACTCAACTAAAGGAGAGAGATGTGATGGAGAAGAAGAGGAAGACAGGAAGACAGAGAGAGTAAGAAATATTGGGAAAAAGACAGACAGAGGCACATATATTAGAAGACACGCAGAAAAAGAAACACAAGAATTCATAGAAATGGAAACTTTTGTGCAATGATATCTTCCCTTGGTGGCCTTTAGGTATCTAAAAATTACAATTACATCCATGTTATGTTTTTGTAATTATAGGCACAAGTAGGAACATTACTACTTATTTTCCCTATGGATCAGGTAATATTAAGCTGAAGACTATCTGTTCTGAGTCCACTTTTATACTATAATTAGGCTTGTTGTCAACTACCGGCCTACTTTAAACTTTCATATTCGAATTTATAGATTACCATTTGGAGAAATCACCTGAAAGTGTTCATGGCATTAGGACACTTATACACTTGAACTGAGAAACAGTACCATATGGGTATGTCCCATCAGAAGACCAGATCTAGGCTGCTTTTGAGAACATGGCAACTGGGCCGACCATCACTGATGATGACCATGTGAAATAGCATCTGCAGCAGTGTCCTCATCTGTAAAATGAAGGGGTAGATTCAATGGCCCCTAAAATCCCTTTCAGCCTTGAATCTATGATTCTATTATTATCTCTGTTAAATTAATACATGTTCCCCTACAATTTAAGTTCCTCAACAATGGAAAGTCTCTTTATTCCTAGTACCTTGTACATGGTAGATGCTTAATATTTGCTTGTTGATTAGAACTGAATTGATCACATTACACTTGGCCCACCACTTTAGCCTTTTGAAATCTTGTCGGATCTTGACTGTCATCCAAAAGGATAGCCACCCCTTCCAACTTTCTGTCATCTAAAAATTTTAGAAATATGTTATCTGTGCCATAGGTCCATGTCATTGATAGAAGTGTTAAAAAGCATAGGGCCGAGAACAGATCCTCAAGTTCCTCCACTGAGACCCCTTCCAACCTGACATTAAGCCATTAGTGATGACTCTTTGGGTGTGTAGTTCAATCAGGCTCAAACCTCCCAAACCGTACTTTTGTCTGGCATTTATATATCCACTTTCTCCACAAGGATAGAGCATGAGAAATGTTGAATTCTTTTGACATCAGAAAGGTTGGGGGCAGAGCTGAGAACAGAGTCCCCATGTCCTTATGCTCCTTTATTGTATTTCACTTTCTGAGCCTCAGTTTCACCATAAATACAATGGAGACAATTATACTTGTACTGCCTTTCTGAGAGTTGCTGTGGGCACTGTATGAATGTGAGCTGTAATTTTTAGGGAGTTTTTCTTTACAACAAGACTAAATCTGCCTCTCTGTCACTTCTACCCCCGGTTTCTAATTCTGCCCAAACCTAATCTCTCTTTCACATACTTTCCACATACTTTTCACAGCCTTTCCAATATTTGAAGACAGTTGTCAGGTTTCCCCAAAGTCTTCTCTTCTGCAGGCTAAACATCTTCCATTCCTTCAGCCAGTGTTTATATGAATACAGGCCCAAAGTCCTTCACTATCCTTATTTACCTTTTCTGGGAACTCTCCAGTTTAGCACCGTATCCTCCAGTACTGTCATGGATTTTCCAACTTATCAATGTGACATACAATACTCCAGATGTGGTTGAGAAAGGCAGAGCTGAGCAGAACTGTCACCTCTTATATCCTGGACATTATGCCTCCCATTGCAACTCCAACTAGACTGGAAGTTCCTTGAGGACGGGGACTGTGTCTTACTCTTCTGAGTTATGTTCCTCCCACCCTCAAAATCTGGCAAAACTCCAGGCAAACAACAGGGGCTCAGCATTTGCTGTCTGGTTGTTGTTGACAAGAATTAATTATGAAATGCTTGGCACAGTGCCTAGCACTCAGTAGATTCTTAAAAATGTTAATTGATTGATTGAATTATACTAGAAATAAACCCCTGAAAACTTCGTTTTCTTAGTTTTAGGAATCTGCGGAGAGGAGAAGGCCAATGATCTTTTCTCAAAAATAAGCCCACCTGAAGTCTTCAGTGAAGAGTCAAAAGCTTCAGGAATCTTTGTAGAATAGACATATTACAACACTCTTAAATGTAGTGTGAACCAGGAACCAGATTAAAATGGAGTTCCCATCTGGTTTTTATATATTGATGTATTTTATATATATATATATATATATATATGTACACACACACACACATATATGTGTGTGTATGTATGTATACACACATATGTATGTATATGTACATATATACACATGTGTATGTATATAGACATATGCATATACAGTCAGTCCTTAACATTTGCACCTTTAACTTTCATGACTTCAAGTATTTGAGTGATTTTATTAGTAGCCTCATTTTCATTGTTGCTTTGAGCACCCACACACATTCAGAGCCATGCACATTAGAGAAAAAAAATGAGATGCGGAGCAGCTGATCTTGTTCATTCTACTGTTATGGAGTAAAGGGCTCCCCATACGTTCATTGCATATTTCCATTGTTTGCCTTTAAAATTCAAATTTTGTGTTGTAATTATGATCCCAAAGCACAGTTCAAGTCCTTTGGACTTTAAGCCCAAGCATGCAAAGTCAGTGATGTGGCTTAGTGAGAAAATATA
This sequence comes from Vombatus ursinus, assembly GCF_900497805.2. Classification (NCBI taxonomy): domain Eukaryota; kingdom Metazoa; phylum Chordata; class Mammalia; order Diprotodontia; family Vombatidae; genus Vombatus; species Vombatus ursinus. The sequence continues at coordinate 18,557,274 of NW_020954580.1, read as the reverse complement.
GGTGTTAGATAAACTTCATGATGTCTGTGGCCACTGTCAGCCATAGGTTTGGTATTAATGAATCCAGGATTTGTTATATCTGCAAAAAGGAGGAAAGTATTCATAAAAGTGTTCATGAATCTGCCCTGGAAAGTGCTAAAGCAACCTCTCAAGTGTGCAATGGGGGAATTGAAAAAATGGAAAAGTAATGCTCCTATACTCTGAGGTCCTTAAGGATCTCAAACAGCACATGAAGCAAATGTCACTAATGGATTATTTCAAGCTGGTGTATACTTCATGATCTCCAATGTCATCCACCAGCTGTGAAGGACAGAGGATCAGAAGTGGTGCTGAGACCTCACCAGACTCAGTGTCTTCTGACAGTAGCAACTAAAATCCCAGCAAACTCTCCCTTAGTTTTCAGAGGGAGGCCAAGGAAGAGAGGTTTACAATAGTATAGTATACAGTTATAATGCCCTCACACTGTCATCTGACACAGTGGAAGATAAGATTCAGGCAAAAAATGTTTTAGTTTTAAGAATTTTATTTGCTGCACAGTGTTTACTATACTATAGATTTCATGTGTTATAAAAAGTAAATATCTGAAATTAATGATTTTTTTCTTTTTTTTATTGAGATGTTAGCACAAAAGGGTCACAAAATTCTAGAGGATTGCTAGTGAGAACAATGTTTCACATGTTACCAATTTTATTTTGTATACCGCATTTTATGGGTTATTTCATGGTAACTATCTTAGGAAAAGTGCATATTATCAGAATTAATGTTTTGTTATAATGAATTACATGTAGAAAAGTGTATTTTAAGCAATTGCCAGTGAAAGATTACAGTTTTTGGTGGTCAAGGAACCTAACCTGCTATTTCCCATAGGTTCAATGTATAAATATTCATGTTCTCAACTTTTGCACCATTTTCTAAGAATTTTGCCCCTGCAAAAATTGAGGATTGACTCTGTGTGTGTGTGTGTGTGTGTGTGTGTGTGTGTGTGTGTGTGTTCTTCTAAGTCAATATGCTGATTCTCAATAAGGAATTCTTATGTATGTCATAGTGATTACCATTTCTTTTGAGTTTGATACCGCTGTCTAGAAAACATTATATCCAAATTTTAACAAGCTTGAAACTTTGTGGACTTTGTGGACACCTGCATATTCTCTCTAAGGCACCAAGCATGATGTTTAGGTGAAAGAAAAGCACTGCTGTACTATTAAATCCTTGACAAGTAACTGTGCTAATCAGAATATGTTATATTTTTCTCTAATGGCCGATATGGGGACATTCTGGTAGTCAGCAAAGAGCTGTACAGGGTATCCCAAAAGCTGTAGTGAAGTTTTAAATGGCTGAAACTTAAAAAAAAGAGTGGGGGAACTATGATTTTTGGGACATCTGCATTACCAAAGTTAGAACGAGAGAACAAAAGGACAATCCTTATCATTATAGATGGGAAAACTGAAGCCCAGAGAGAAAAAGCCATTTGTTTAAGAACATATAACAAATTTCTGTCGGAACCAGGACTAGAATACAGGTCTCCTGATTCCTAGACCAGTGCTCTTTCCATTATACCACATTGTCTCCCTTACTGAAAAATCAAGCAATTCAACTGTGCAAACTTTAGGGTTCAGACCATGCAGTTACCCTTGCCTGGTTTGCAATCTAAGAGTGGTTTCTTGCCTTCTTCTAAATTCCCAAAGTTCTGTGTTCATAATTTCTGTTATGGTTCTTATTACATTCTGTTTCTTGGTGGTTATTTATACAGTCAATTGATAAGAATCCCATTATGCACCTACTATGTGCCGGGCACCCTGCTTAGTATCAGGGATGCAAAGAAAGACAGAAGACCATGCTTGTTCTCAAGGACCTCACAGGTAGGTCTTGAGTATTATTCATCTTTATGTCTTCTAGCTTAGGTGCTGGAAGATTGTATCTCAACAAAAATTCATGCTTTAATACAACCTCCCTGACTTTTTATTTCCTGAATCACCTCCAGGATATAAATTGCAAGTAATTTTTTTTCCTTTAACATCTTAACAAAGTCCATTAACAAGGCATGTGAATTAAGGGTACTAGAGCCTAAGATCGTGGTAGAAATGAAATATCATCAATATCAAAGTAGTCTTCAAAATTCTAGCCCTCGACATCAATCAACCAACATTGATTAAGCACCTATTTGTGCCATTCACTGTGCGAGGCACTGGGGATATAAATGCAAAGATTTAGGCTTAATGAAGTAAATAACCTTCAAAAGAATTGTTACTGGGTATGAGCCAATGCATGGTGGGACAAGTAGCTTAATTTGTAAGGCAGAACAATGAAATTAGAGGTGTTTGGTCAGCCTGGGCTGAATGAAGTCTCCTTAATGTGCTTAAGCAATGTGCTTAATAAAGACTCAATGGAACAATGATTCTAATAATACCTGTATCTGTACATATGTAATTACATTGCATACACAATTTAATCTCAGACCCAAAAATGGCCTATGTAGGAGCATTTCATCTATAAGTCATGATAGTGATTACATTAGAAGTTAAGGAGCAACTCATTGGTCAGTAGGGATATTGGTATATAACAGGGGTGGGGAACCTGCAGTCTCGAGGCCACATGGTGCCCTCTAGGTCCTCAAGTGTGGCCCCTTAACTGAATCCACACTTCCCCGAACAAATTCCCTTAATAAAAGGATTTGTTCTGTAAAACCTGGACTCAGTCAAAAGGCCACATCCAAGTACCTAGAAGTCTACAGGTCTCCCACTCTGGTATATAACAGTGTAATTCTTTTAAAGTTATAAAATCTGAAGACTGTACTTATTTCAAAAACCTTTGTGGCCAAAGACAAGACTTTTAGCCACCATGGACCTAAGTTTCCTCTTCTGTAAAGAGACTATTGAATTACATGACCCTCTGGGGTCCCTTCCAGTTGGAAATCTAGAATCCTTTGATCTTATTTTTCATTTGAGGCAGCTATATGGCACCTTGGATGGAGTATTGTACATGGAGTCAGGAAAAACTGAGTTCAAATCCAGCCTCAGACATTTACTAGCTGTAGGACCTTGAACAAGTCACTTCAAATTTTGTCTCAGTTTACTCATCTATAGAGTAGCGGTAATAATAACACTTACCTCTTGGGGTTGTTATGAAAATCAAGTGAAATTATATTTGTAAAGTACATTGAAAAACCTTAAAGTACTATGTAAATGTTTGCTAACACTATTATTATTTGATATAAGCTAAACTTTAAATAGCCTAGGTATGCTTCATTTTAAGCAAAAGATATATTCCTGAAAAGTTGTATAGAAGTTTAATTTTTATCAAATCAAGCCTATTTTACACACAGCAGGGGCTCCCTTATTTAAAAGGATCCTGCAGTGAGTGCTCCTTGAAAGAAAGAATCCTCTTATAAGGCAGATAATTACCCCCTAATTTATCTATTTGGTAAGTTTAGATTTTTGCATAATGGGCTCCCATTCAGCACATCACCCTCCGCATAGAAGGATATTATAAATACAGCTAAATGAGGAAAATCTCTTACATTCTAAAGAGACTCAGTGAACGTGTCAAAGAAAAGGAGAGAGATAGAGAGAATATGGTTGTCTATCATCTGGTGGCTAAAGACCTTACTTTGTATCTATTTTGTCTATTCTTATATATTTATATGTTTTCTCTCTCCCCTGATAAGATATAAGACCCTTGAAAGTATGAGGGTTGGGGTTTTTGGGTTTGTTTGTTTGTTTGTTTTTGTTTTTGTTTTTTTTTTGTCCTTGTATTCCCAGCTGTTAGCAGAATGTATGCAGTAGGTGCTTAATAAAAGCTTGTTAAGTGATTGATTGAGTCTGTACTAGCCCAATTGGGCTCACACAAATAAAGGAGAGGAGGATTGGAGTAGAGTTGAGTGGACTGGACTGTCACCCAGACCAAGAGGGGATTAGTGAAAGCTGTGTTCATCGTATGTGAATGGGCTGCAGAAAAAACAATCTATGTGCTCCCCTCCCTCAATCTCCCATGCCTCTGCTGTCCACCTCTCTGCTGTACTCTTATCATTTTCTAACTTGTGTTACATTTATTGGTTTTTACCCCTGTCCCCTTAACTGAAGGGCAGGGAAGGCAGGGCCTGTGCCACAAAGCAACCATGGTATGCTGCAAAGAATTCTGGTCTTGGAGTCAGTGGAGCTGGCCCTCACATTTATTAGCGAGCGCAAGGCGCATTACCTCTGTGAGGCTCTTCAAAATGGAGAAAAGAATCTTCGTTCCCTTCTATTAGGGACAGCACTTTGTAAGCCTTGAAGGATCAGGACTGTGCTTGTTATCTTATTGGTCTAGGGAACTCCTGAAGGAGGAGATTCCTTCTATTATTGGAGGTTAGTACCATTCCTGCAACCTATAGCTGAGAAGTGTAATGATTTACTTAGCATCAAATGGCCAGTAGTGTTACCTGTGTGGCCTGAACTGAGGTCTTCCAGATTGCCAGACTAGCTCTTTAGCCATAATATCTGGCTGCCTATCCTTAAAGCACTTTCTGAAAGAATCATTGCTGATCTTGCTCATAGTCTTAAACACATAGGAGGTGTTTAATAGGTGATTGTTGAATTGTAAAAGTAATTTAAGTAAGATATGAACAAGCTAATGTCTAGCTGAGGGCACCTAGATGGCAAAGTAGATAGAGCACCAGGCCTGGAGTCAGGAGGACTCATCTTCTTGAGTTCAGATCTGGCCTCAGACACTTACTAGGTGGGTCACTTAACCCTGAGCGAGTCACTTAACCTTGTTTGCCTCAGTTTCCTCATATGTGAAAATGAACTGGAGAAGGAAATGGCAAAGCACTCCAGTATCTTTGCAAAAAAATCCCAAATAAGGTCATGAAGAGTCAGACACAACTGAATAACAACAAATTATCTAGTTGGGGAAGGGGGAGAGAGAGAGAGACAGAGATGAGACAGAGAGGGACACAGAAAGAAAGATGGAGAGGGAGACAGAGAGAGAGAGAGAGACAGAGAGCTTCAGAGAGAGATGGCAAAACAATATGCCAGGGTCTCCAAATAGTTGTGCTACTGAGATTTGTAAATGTTACCAGGCAGGTATTATAGGGGTCAACTAATAAGATATAAAAGGGCTGTGCAACTTACTCCATTTTGTCCAGAGATTCCATCTCAGATGAATCCTATGTCTAGTCACTGAATTCAGCAAGTGGAAATTCCCTAGTTTAGAAAGAAATGCTGAGTTCTGATTAACGAGGTGAGAAACATACTGGAAGGCACTGTGTCTGGGACAGCTGTAGTCTTCCCAAAAAAGTCTCTTCCCTGTTCCTTCTGAGAACAACACTCATTTGGCAGCTTAGGGGTGCAGTGCATAAAACAGAGGATGGGAAGCCGGGAAGACATAATTGTGTCCCAGACACTTACTAGCAATGTGACCCTGGGTAAGTCATACCCTCTCAGCCTCAGTTTTCTCATCTGTAAAATGGAGACAGTAATAAGACCTACCTCTCAAGGGTTGTTGTGAGGATGAAATAAGATAATATTTGCAAAGTAGTTTGTAAACCTTAAAGTGCTATATAAATGTGAATTATTATTATTATTTGTAAAATGAGGACAATGTTAACAACTCCCTCACAGGATCAAATGAGATGATGTATGTAATGTGCTTTGCCAACTTTAAAGCGCTATACACATGCTAGTTATTATTATTATGCACTTTATTAGGAAATATGCCATTCTGTCGAATGATTTTCACAACAGAACACTGTGTGGTGACTGTGTTTCTTATACTCTACTTTGCTGTATGTAGCAAATGCCATTCCCTGGGAAAGCTGAAGCTTCTTCCAGCAGGCACTTTCCTAGTGCAGTGATAAATTCTTTCCTCTTTAGTCCAGCTTCCCAACTTATTTGATGTGTACTCATTCAACCCACTGGTGGATGAAATTCTCCCCAGGCAAATTCCCCAATAGTATCTCCAAGTCTTCAAAATATTCTCTGAAACCTGCACCTTACCCCTTGCCCTGTTTCTCCCCACCTCACCAATCAATCAATCAACAAACAAACAAATGAACAATGAACAACTGGATGAATAAATAAGTGAATGAATGAATGAGTGAACAAGCAAGTAAATAAACAAATTGGCTCTTAAATGAGGCCATATGGCAGGATGAAACATTTTGTTTAGCAGGTGACTTGATTTGCTGCTACACATCTTTTGATCATCAAACAAGAACATAATATTGTTTTATTGCTATAAATAAAGTCACTTGTGCATGAACCACAGAGCCTTTAATTGCCATGACCTATGTAATAGGATTTCCTTTGACTGTTCTTTCCCAGAAGTTCCCCAGGACATGAAAGGCAAATGAGTCCAATTGGGATTTGGGTCCTTTAGTTCTTTCTGCACTAGGCTGATAATTTAGATTCACATGACTTTATTGCTGAGCAAATGATAAATTTTCTTCTCTGTGAGAATTCTACGTAAGTAAGTCAGCTAAAGGCTGACATCAGTCTGAAACACATGAATGGACAGCCTGGCAAGAGTTAAATAGCAGACTGAACTAAGTTACTTTCTCCTCCCCTCCCCCATTTTCATTCCATAATTACATGTAAAAACATTTAACATTCATTTTTTTAAATTTTGAATTACAAATTCTCTCCCTCCTCTCCTCACTCATTAAGAAGGCAAGCAATTTGATATAGGTTATACATGTGAAGTCAAACAAACCATATTTCTCTATCAATCATGTTGTGAAAGAAAACATAGACCAAAAAATAAAAATAAGGAAAGTAGAAAAAAGTATGCTTCGATCTGCATTCAGACTCCATCAGTTCTTTCTCTGGAAATGGATAGCATTTTTCATCATAAGTCCTTCGAAATTGTCTTGGATCATTGTATTGCTGAGAATAGCTAAGTCATTCACATTTGATCATCATAAAATATTGTTACTGTATACAATGTTCTCCTGGATTCTGTTCATTTCATTTTACATCTGTTCATGTAAGTCATTGCAGGTTTTTCTGAAAGCAGCCTGATCGTCAATTTTTTTTCTTTCAATAGTATTTTTTTTCCCAATTACCTATAAAGTTTTCAACATTCACTTTTATAAAATTTTGAGTTCCAAACTTTTTTCTCCTTCCTCCTTCCCTCTCTTCCCCACTTTCTAAGAAGCAAGCAATCTGATATAGGTTATACATGTACAATCATATTAAATGTATTTCCATATTAGTCATGTTGTGAAAGAAGAATGAGAACAAAAGGGAAAAACTAAGAGAAAGCAAAACAAAACAAAAAAGGTGAAAATATTATGCTTCAATCTGCATTCAGACTCCATAGTTCTTTCTCAGGATGTGGATATTAGTTTCCATCATGAGTCTTTTGGAATTGTCTTAGATCATTAAATTGTTGAGAAGAGCCAAATCTACCAAAGTTGATCATTGCACAATGTTGCTGTTACTGTATACAATGTTCTCCTTGTTCTGCTCACTTCACTCAGCATCTATTCATGTAAGTCTTTACAGATTTTTCTGAAATTTGCCTGCTCATCATTTCTTATAGCACAATAGTATTTGATTACATTCATATACCACAACTTGTTCAGTCATTCCCAAGTTGATGGGCATTCCCTCAATTTCCAATTCTTTGCCACCACAAAAAGAGCTGCTATAAATATTTTTGTACATGTGGGTTCTTTCCCCTTTTTTATGATCTCTTTGGGTTATAGATCTAGTAGTGCTATTGCTGGATCACAGGGTATGCACAGTCTTATAGTCCTTTGGGCATAGTTCCAAATTGCTCTCCAGAATGGTTGGATCAGTTCACAATTCCACTAACAGTGCATTAGTGTCTTAATTTTCCCACATATCCTCTAATATTTGCTATTTTCCTTTTCTGTCATATTAGTCAATCTGATAAGTATGAGATGGTACCTCAGAGTTGTTTTAATTTGAATTTCTCTAATAAATAGTGATTTAGAACACTTTTTTATATGCTTATAGATAACTTTGATTACTTCATCTAAAAACTGTTCATATCCTTTGACCATTTATCAATTGGGGAATGGTTCTTATTTTTTACAAATTTGACTCAGTTTTCTATGTGTATGAGAAATGAGAACTTTATCAGAGAAACTTGCTACAAAATTATTTCATAGTTATGATTATTGTGTATTTCCCTCCATCCTATTTTTCCACCTGTTTATCCTACTCTCTCTCTCTTTTCACCCTGTCCATTCTCAAAAGTGTTTTGCTTTTGACTGCTGCTTTCCTCAATCCATATTCCCTTCTATCAGCTCCCCCTCCCCTTATCTCCTTCCCTTTCTACTTTGCTATAAGATAAGAGATTTCTATACACAGCTGAGTGCATATGTTATTTCCTCTTTGAGCCAATTCTGATGAGAGTAAGGTTCCCTTTCTCATCTTCCTCTCCATTGTAAAGCTTTTTCATGCTTCTCTTATGTGAGATAATTTAGCTCATTATACCTCTCCCTTTCCCCTTCTTCCAGTGCATTCTTCTCTCTCAACCCTTAATTTTACTTTTTTTAGATACAATCTCAATACAATCCCATTATATTAAACTCATACCCATGCCCTCTTTCTGTGTATACTCCTAATTGCCCTAATAGTGAAAAAATTCTTAGGAGTTATGAGTATCATCTTCCCATGTAGGAATATAAACAGTTTAACCGTATTGAACCACTTAGGATTTCTTTCTTTTTTTACCTTTTTATGCTTCTCTTGAGTCTTGTATTTAAAAGATGAATTATCTATTCAGCTCTGTTTTTTTCTCATCATGAATGCTTCAAAATCCTCTATTTCGATGGCAGAGGAAAAGCAGTGACTTGCTTGAGCTCTCCCTCAAACCCCTCCAAATATCTATAAAAAATGGCTCTAAACAAATTCTAAAGCAGCAGAATCCACAAAAAGACAGAGTAAAGCAAATTTCCAGCCAAGACAACCTGGATGACTGATCAGAAAGGTATATCGTGCCTGGCGGGGAGAAGAGTGCAGTTCGGCGTGGGCACACAGGCCGCAGTGAACCTGGAGCAGGCCTCAGAGGACTGAATTGCTGGCAGCTGTGGTGGTTTCCAGACCTCTCAACCCACAAATGCCAAAGACAACTTAGAAGGTCAGTGGGAAAAGTCTATGACTGTGGTGAGAGAGAGAAGCTAGGTCCAGGGCAGTAGCTGCCTCCCGAGCTTCTGGCCCACAGACTGAGGGGAATCGAGAGGGTGATCAGAGGGGGATTGCAAGGATCTCTTTGCCAGTGCTGAGGCAGGAAATCTCTTGTTTTGCCCGTGCTTGGATCTGGGTCACAGTTCTGAGGGGTGGTCCTGGGGCAAGGAGGAGTGCTGGTGTGGTGGAGCTTGTTGTGGTGGTGGAGAGGAAACACCTCACCCCTTATCATAGCACCTTGGAAGACCTGAAAATTTTCAGGTCCCTAGAAGTATCTCTGAAAACAGCTGTACAAACCCCCAAAGCTTGGGACAGTACATTCTCCACATTGGAAGCAGACTTTTACCTTAACAAAGAGTTTAAACCTCAAGTAATTGGTTGGGATCATGAGCAAGCAGCGCAAAAAGAATCAGACTATATTATCTTACTTCAATGACAAAGAAGATCAAAACACACAACCAGAAGAAGAAAACAAAGTCAAAGCTCCTACATCCAAAGCCTCCAAGAAAAATATGAATCAGTCCCAGGTTTTGGAAGAGCTCAAAAGGGATTTTGAGAAGCAAGTAAGAGAAGTAGAGGAAAATCTGAGAAGAGAAATGAGAGTGATACAAGAAAATCATGAAAAACAAGTTAACAGCTTGCTAAAGGAGACCCCCCCCAAAAAATACTGAAGAAAATAACACCTTAAAAAATAGCCTAACCCAAATGGCAAAAGAGGTCCAAAAAGCCAATGAGGAGAAGAATGCCCTAAAAAGCAAAATTGGTCAAATGGAGAAGAAAGTCCAAAAGATTTCTGAAGAAAATACTTCTTTAAAAATTAGAATACAGCAATTGGAAGCTAGTGACTTTATGAGAAATCAAGACACTGTAAAACAAATCCAAAAGAATGAAAAATTAGAAAACAATGTGAAATATCTCATTGGAAAAACAACTGACCTGGAAAATAGATCCAGGAGAGAGAATTTAAAAATGATTGGACTATCTGAAAGCCATGATCAAAAAAATAGCCTAGACATCATCTTTCAAGAAATGATCAAGGAAAACTGCCCTGATATTTTAGAACCAGAGGGCAAAATAGAAATTGAAAGAATCCACTGATCTCCTCCTAAAAGAGATCCCCAAAGGAAAACTCCTAGGAATATTGTAGCCAAATTCCAGAGTTCCCAGGTCAAGAAGAAAATATTACCAGCAGCCAGAAAGAAACAATTCAAGTATTGTGGAAACACAATCAGGATAACACAAGATTTAGCAGCTTCTTCTTTAAGGGACTGCAGGGCTTGGAATATAATATTCTGGAGGGCAAAGGAGATAGGATTACAACCAAGAGTCACCTACCCAGCAAAACTGAGTATAATTCTTCAGGAGTAAAAATGGTCATTCAGTGAAATAGAGGACTTTCAAGCATTCTTGATGAAAAGACCAGAGCTGAATAGAAAATTTGACCTTCCAATCAATACAAGACTCAAGTGGAACATGAAGAGGTAAACAGGAAAGAGAAATCATAAGAGACTTATTAAGGTTGAACTGTTTACATTCCTACATGGAAAGATGATATTTTTAACTCATGAGACCTTTGTCAGTGTTAGTGTAGTTGGAGGGAAAAAATTATATGTATATAGATAGATAGATAGATAGATAGATAGATAGATAGATACATAGATACATAGATACATAGATACATAGATACATAGATACATAGATAGATACATAGGGCACAGGGGTACAGGGTAAATTGAAGATGAAGGGATCATATCTGGAGAATAAAATTAAGGGATGAGTGAGGATTATACTAGGAGAAGGAGAAAGGGAGAGGTAGAACAGGGTAAATTATCTCACAAAAAAACAGAAAAGAAAAGGCTTTTACAGTGGAGGGGAAACGGGGAAAGGTGAGAGGGAATGAGTGAATCTTATTCTTGTAAGATTTGACTTAAGGAGGGAATAACATACACACTCCATTGGGTATGGAAATCTGTCTTACCCTACAGGAAAAAAGGGGGGAAAGGGGACAAGAGAGTAGAGGGATGATAGAAAGGAGGGCAGATTGGGAAAGGGGGTAATCAGAAGCAAATACTTCTGAGGAGGGACAGGGTCAAAAGAAAGAATAGAACAAATGGGGGAGCAGGGGAAGGGGTATTCAGAACGCATGCCATCTTGGGGTGGGGGGAGGGGTGAGATGGGGTGAAAATTTGGAACTCAAAATCTTGTGGAAGTAAATGTTGAAAACTAAAAAAAATCCTCTATTTCATTACATATCCATTTTTACCCCTTGAAGGATTATATTCAATTTTGCTGAGTAGGTGATTCTTATTTGTAATCCTAGATCCTTTGCCCTGTGGAATATAATATTCCAAGCCCTCTGATCCTTTAATGTAGAAGTTGCTAAATCCTGTGTTATCCTGACTGTAGCTTTACAATATTTGAATTGTTTCTTTCTGGATGTTTACATTATTTTCTCCTTGACCTGGGAGCTCTGGAACTTGCTACAATTATTCCCAGGAGTTTTCATTTTGGGATCTCTTTCAGGAGGATTCTTTCCATTTCTATTTTATCCTGTGGTTCTAGAACATCAGTGCAATTTTCCTTGATAATTTCTTGATAGATAATGTCTAGGCTCTTTTTTTCATAGTGACATTTGGGTAGTCCAACAATTCTTAAATTATCTCTTCTTGGTTTATTTTCTAGGTCATTTGTTTTTCCAGTGAATTAATTCACATTTTTCATTCTTTTGATTTTGTTTGATTGTTTCCTGATGTCTCATGAGTCATTAACTTCCACTTACCCAATTCTAATGTTTAAGGAATTATTTTCTTCAGTGAGCTTTGTACCCCCTTTTCCATTTGTCCAATTCTTTCTTAATAGTCCCAGTCTCTTTATGATCTGGAAGAACCATCTCAGGAGCAGGATCAATTAGGGAAGACCTTAGTTACTACAGATAAAAGTCAGTGAGTATCAGGTCCCCCAGGAATCATTCTGCTACATGACCAAGATGCCCTTGGGGAACTTACTGAACCTCTCTGGGTTTCATTGTTATAAGATTTAGACTTTGTCCTATGGTATTTAAACATAGCTATTAAAGCCTAGGGTAGGGGCAGCTAGATGGCACAGTGGATAGAACAACAGCTGTGGAGTCAGGAGGACCTGAATTCAAATCTGGTCTCAGACACACATACTCACTAGCTATGTGACCCTGGGCAAATCCCTTAACCCTGATTGCCTAGCCAAAAAAAAAAAAGCCTAGGGTATGGGAGTGAGGGGAGGGAAAGCACCATAGGTGGGACACCAATGCAAAGAGAACAGTCAGAAATGATCACCGATATACAAGTTTGGTGGAAACCACATTAAGAATAATCACCTGGCTGCTGATGTATAGTAGAAGAACAAGAACAGAAGCCAGTGTGACCAAGAGTCAGTCAGGAATGCAGGGAACTGGAAGATCTGGTGATTGAGAGGAACTCAAGTTGCCATGGGATAAGAGTTTCCTACCCTTCTGAATTTCCCATGACATCTACTCTGGGGCACTGATTTCTTCTACTGCATCCCCCACCTTCTCCATTGGATTAGGTCTGCTGGGAACAGAACCTTATGCCATCTTGCCTTGTCTCAGACCCCTAGCCCTAGATCCTGCCTGATAGTCAAACAAACCTCACACTTTCTCCACCATAACCCACTTGTTTATGCATATCCAAGCCTTTAGATTGAATCTCGACTGTTTTTACCTATCAAATCATTCCTCTTTTTTTGATACTGTCATACAAGAAGAGTCCCACCTGCCCTACATTCTCTTTCAACACCTGCCTTGGGTTCAAATCCCAACTCCTTTGGTACTTAGTAACTTAGTGTGTACTTAGTAGCAGTGTGACCATTAGCAAGGCACTCAAACTCTCTGAGCCTCCATTTCCTCATCTGTAAAATGGGGATAATAATGCTGATAGTACCCACTTCGCAGTGTTGCAAAGAGGCTCAAATGAGGTAATATACATAAAATTCTTTGCGTTATCTTTATATATCTGCCAGCTATTTTTATCTTGTTTAAAGACCTTCTTGTTCCTCTACTGATCAGAAAGAAGGAGATCAGGAAAGGGGCTTGAGGAGATGGAAGAAAAACATAACTAGAAACTAAGGGATTTGTGCCAAATTCATAGGAACCAGGACTCACAACTGCTTGGTTTACCCCACCCTGACTTTAGACTTGCTCACTTAGGTTAGTCATAAAAATTAGAGGGCCTGGCTGTGCTTTACTTTATCTTGATTTGCGACAATGGTCCTTTCCTATTTTATCTGAGACATCTTTTCCTGTAAGTGGGGCCTAGGCAGCTATAATATCTCTGCAGAAGAATGAAGAAGCTGCTTTGGACTGTTTGTCTCTTGGGGATTCTTGTCCCTCGAAGGTTTGGACTGAAAGTGAAGAATGATGGGTGAGTATGAAATGGAAAGGGGAATTTAGAAGCTTGTAGAGACATATAGTGTTAGAGCTGGAAGTGACCTTGGGTACCTAGACCAACCCTGTCATTTTAGGGAAGAAGAAATTATTGTATATAGTTTGGGTAGAAAATTTTTAGCAATATAAAGGGGAGAGAGGGACAGTCCAAGGGGTCCAGTCCTGGGCCATTACAGTACGTTTAAGATCCAATCCAATGAACAGTTACTACAAGTAAGATGCTCTGCTAAGCTCTGGTGATACAAAGACAAAATGAAAAACAGTCCCTTCCCTTCAAGAATTTATATTCTGCTGGGGTAGGGGAGATAGGGAACAACATGTAAATATTCAGATAAAAAGACTCCTGATTATTTGAGGATGCTGAGGGTACTAACAGCTAGGGGAATCAGAAAAGACTTCCACTAATTGACATATCAGCTGAACCTTGATGGAAGTCAAGCATTCCATAATAAACACTTTTCTTCTCTTCAGCAATAAAAGTGATAGGAGCACTGGAACTTTTATTAACCAAATTTACTTAGAAAAAAGGAAATAATATCTAACAGCAGACATTTGCTTAGCACATGCTAGTTTTTTGAAAGATTTTTCCTTAGTTCAATAAAGTGTGAATGTTAAAGGCAAAAGGAAAGAAATACATATTTCATGTTTTCATCATCTCTTGGTTTGCTTGCTCTGGTTCACTTATCTAGTCTGTTTGACGTGCTACTCTCAGCCTGTTCTTTGTTGCCAACATGGATTTATGCCATATGATTGAATAGACTGAGCAAATAGACTTAGTCTTAGATCATCCCAAATTCCATTCTCCTCCCTGCCCCCAACATGTTATGTGACTGGGGACAAGTTCATCATACATAGATTAAACTCAGTCAAACTGCGGAGATCTGGGTTTTCTATGTTACCAAATAATGTGTTTGAACATTTTTTTTTCACTAGCAGGATCATTTTTGTTATTGTTTAGTTGTTTCAGTTGTGTTTGACTCTTTGTGGCCCTGTCTGGGTTTGGTTTGGTTTTTTTGCAAAGATACTTGGAGTGGTTTTCCATTTCCTTCTCCACCTCATTTTATAGATGAGTAAATTGAAACAAACAGGGTTAAGTGACTTGTCCAGGGTCACATAGCTAGTAAGTGTTTGAGGCCAGATTTTTTTTTTTTAACTTGGGAAGGTGAGTCTTCTTGACATCAGGCTCAGGCACTCAACCTACTGTGTTACCTAGCTGCCCTATCAGGATCATAGATTTAGAGTTAGCTGGATCTCAGATGTCACTTAATTGAGAAAAATGAGGACAGAGTGAGTTTTAGTGACTTGTCCTAAGATCACAAGGGTAGTAAGCCTTAGAGGCAGGATGGGATTCCAGGTCCCTTGACACTAGACAGCATTCTTTCCATTGTGCCAAATGTAGGACTTCATCTTACACACAGATGATACACTACCTCATAGAGGCAGCATGGGAAGGAGTCAAAAGCAGGGAGATGAACTCCAACTTCAGCACTGCCCATATGGCCATGGGAAGTTATTTAACTTCTCTTAGCCTCTGTTTCCTAATCTGCAAAAGGTGATGATAATACTTGTATAGCCCCGTGGGGCTGCTTTGAGGACATCATGTTCATCAGCTTTAAGGCATTATGTAAATACGAATTACTCTTAAGGTCATAAGACCAGTGACTTAGAACTGGGAGGCAACCTGAGAGGTCATTTGGCCCAGGCTAATCTAGATTGAGAGTAGTGGAGAGATTTCAAGGCAAAGGGGGAGGGGGAGTCTATGAACTCAAATGAGGGAGAAAACATGTTTTTATTTTTTATAACCTTCTTTATTACTTTTCATTATTTCCTAATTGAAATTTAGCACTTCCTTCAACTATGGATTTTAAAAAAATATTCTAAAAAGGGGTCCATAGGTTTCACCAGACTACCAAAGGTTTAAGATCCTCTGATCTAGCCCAACCATCTTGTTTAAAATATGAGGAAACTGAGGCCCAGAAAAATGAATTAATGTGCCCAAGGCAACAGAGAGTTGCAGATCTGGGACTCAAGTCCAAATCTGATTAGGAGCCCTCTAACTTCAATTACAGCGCTCCTTTCACTACACATCGTCATCATCATCGTGACCATTATTATGACTATTGCCATCATTGCTGATAGCAATACTCTTTGTTCCTGAAATTCCTTATCTGCAAGCAGAGCTAAGAATATTCATCAACTTCACAAGGGGTTGGACAGAAGAATAATAAAGATGATTACCATGGCCTGTGTAGCTCATGAAGTGGCTGACCCCAGTCAGGGGCCTTCAAATGAGCTGGCTTCCTGCTGACCTCACCTCATTATAGAACCTAGGGAAAAACAACAGTTTAGAATGTGTCCATTTGTCCATATTGATCATTTTCAAATTCATTTTCATTTACCAGAATTGAAACAAAATGCTCCTTGTTTTATGATTCCTACTGGCTCAAAAAAAAAAAAACCCAACAGAAAAAACAACACAGCAATTACTGGTTATCATTCCCATTCTGCAAACTCACTAGACTTCTGTTAATTGCTTTGAAAATAAAACACCATAAAATGCCTAAGTAGCCTCTTTTCCCGTGAGGGCCCCCAAATACCTTTTTTGCACCAGTATTTGTTATATAGAACCCTCTTTGTGGATGCCTGTCAAAACTCTGGCTGGTGATCTTTGATCTGGGGAATTTATTAATGATGAGTCCCAAAGAATCATTTTCTCTGTTAAACATTTTATGAGTTCCAGTTCAAAAAGAATACACAAAACACAATAATCCTTCCATTTGATCATGTGAAATAAGAAGGGTGCTAATTTGGGGGATTAGCTAGCTTTCCTTCTCCTTCCCATTCCTCATGTATTATGCATCAACCTAGAAATTGACCAGGTGAAAGCAAGAGCAGTCTCCAAATGAGGGGTTTAAATATTGGCTTAAGTGTTCTATTTGACTTGGGGAGATAAAGTATCATATTTTGGTTCGATATTAAAAGGGTAAGCTCTTTTTAATATCAAAAGCCCTCACCTGAACACTGGAGGGTCAGCTTTTTCCCATCGTAGATGAACTCAGTAGAAAGAAAGAAGGAATTGTTGATCCTTCCTTGCCCTGGTCTAGAAGCCAATCACTTCAAAAAAGATAACGTCTGAAAATGGCGAGTGAGGGGCCTGAGGGATATGCTTACCAGGATCCTGAGAAATATTAACACAATCATTTAGCTCTTCTGGACCTTTCGTCAGTAAAATGGTAATGGGGGAAGAGAGCTGGACCATGTGATGTCTAAGGCCTTTTTTAGCTCTAAGACCAGTGTAATGACTCTTCTTTCTGCCCCCAATTCATGTAGGCCATAAGAGGAACTGACCCTATGACAAATGACTTCATTCAAGTGCCAAATATATCCATGTATTATTGTAGAACAAAAGTTTTTTTGCCTCTTGTATTGTAGATATTTTTGATAGTCTGGTGAAACTTATCGACCCCTTTTCAGAAAAATGTTTTTAAATGCATAAAATAAAATACATAGGTTTTCAAAGGAAACTGGTGAAAAATAATTCTCAAAATACTTATTACAAAATCCAAGTTCACAGACCCGAGATTAAGAACTCCTATTTAGAGGAGCTGACAACCACTTCACAGCAAACAAAATAAAAGCCCAAGATTAGACTCTAGGTATTCCTTTCATTGAAAGGGATCTGGATGAGAAACCTACTAATAATAATCTAACAAGTTTATTTATTTATCCATCAAGATCTTTGATTTATTATTCTAACTTATTTTTTGTCCTCTTTCACTTTGTAATTCAGCCTAACTTTTTTTGAATAACTTTTTCCATTTATATGTAAAAACATTAACATTCTTTTTTTTTAAGTTTTGAATTCCAGATTCTCTCCCTTTGTCCCTCCCCTGTCCCTTCCCTGAGATGGCCAGCCTAAGATTTAAAGTCCTATGTTACCTGGCCCCTGCTTATCTGATCAGTCTAATTTTATAGTCACACTTTCTGTTATAGTAAAAAATGGTCAGCTAACTTCCCCAGAGATAACGTTCCATCTCCCATGCTTCTGGAAAGGCTGTTCCTCGTGTTTGGAATGTGCTCCCTTCTTACCTCTGCCTGATAGAATCCCTCAAAGCACATCTCAGGTGTCCCCCACTCCTCACTGTTTCTTCCAGATTAAATTGTATTTCTTTGTATATACATTATATTTACATATCTGTGTACACATTGTATCCTGTCAGCAGAATGTAAGCTTCTGGAAAGGAAGGACTCTCATTTTTGTTTTTGTACCTCTAGAACTTAGCTCAGTATAGTAATAAATAAATAAATAGATTTTTTTTAATGGAATTCAATTAAGTTGAGTAGTGTTTAGACTGTCCAGATGTAGGTAGAAAAGCCCAGTTCTTAAAAGTTTGTTAAACCATGGCCGTAGTAATGCTCAATGGCTGCCATTTTTGTGTTCTCAGTTGTACAAATTAGTCAAAGGTCACAATGAACTATGCAAACCTTAAAGCACTAGATAGTTCATGGAAGAATAAATATTTGCATTTATTTTCAAGGTTGTGATAAAACTCCAACCCAACTACAACCATATTTCTGCTATGAAGCTTCCTAGATGACTCTAGTTTGGAGGCGGGGAGGAGAAGGCCAGTCCCGCCTCTGAACTCTCAGCTACTATGGTCTATTTGGGCAATTATTTCTGTGTTAAGTACAATATTTAACACTGAAAGTGAACTTTGCTTAACATCTATCCTACCCCACTTCATTTTTGCCCGGGAGGAATATGAGACATGGAAAACTTAAGTGACTTGCCCAAAGTCAGACAGAGAATAGGTAGGAAAGGCAGAATTTAAGCCCAGTTCCTCTGACCAAGTCTAATGCTCCTTCTACTGCACCATAAATATATAAAAAAGTATATAAATTTGACCTTTGTATATTATAACTTTACTTGGGGAGAGAACTATTTAAGTTTATAGGAGAATCTTTTAAAAGCAAAGTATCCTTTTTTAAAGTAAATCCTTTAATTTATCACTTTTGTAACCATATATTTCATACGTTGAATTTGCTTTAAGTGGTTGTGACTTAAAGTCTCCGAACCTCAGTTTCCCCACCTGTGAAATGAGTATAACAATGATTGCACTGCCTCTCTCACACTGGGTTGTTGAGGGGAAAGCACATAGAAATGTGAGCTGATATTATCATTATTGTCAGTGACTACAGACGTTTCTATGTGATTACAAAATAATCAAGTCAGAAGTGAAAAATTCAATCTATCCAGTTGTATTGTGTCCCACAGAAAAGAATATTTGGCCAAAATTGACTTTATTTTGGTTTGCTTTGTTTTCATCTTCTAGTAAATTATTGCATTTGTGTAACGTGTCTTAACTGATACCTCATTGTGACTTCAATTGTGTCTCTACTAGGTTGCCATATTCATTCAAATTCAGTCTAAAAATCAGTCCATGCATTATTTGTGGACAAAATGCCAGTTGGCTGACTCCATTCTTCACTTTTAAACTGGCTCTTTGATATGATGTGGATAGAAAGAGCCTTCATTGTGAGTGTGTGATTATTACCAGGGAAAGAATTTGTCTCATTATAGGAAAATACTTACAGTTATAATTGACAAGTTCATTTTACCTTATTCCCTACCTTCAAACCCCCTGCACTTTTGTACTGGGTTGCTGCTCATCCCTTTCCAAATTCCAGACCTACACTACTTCTTACCATCTGCCTTCTCTGCTCCCACAAAGGAACTATGTCACATTGTTGAAGAAAGTCATGCAACTATGCTGCTGGGGTCCACCACAAATTCATGGTATTGAATTTCAACTGGGACCTTCCTGCTATACAACAATCCTTTTAATTTTATCTGATTGCCTCTCCAACTCACTTTACAGAAAATTTATTCCAAACCTCTTCCTAAGGTTCATGGCCCCCCTGTCTCACCTCTCCAGTAAAGATTGAGAAAATTAAGGCCATCTGTCAGGGGCTCCTTCTTTTCTTCACTTATAATCCTGAGATTCCCTCAATAACATTTCCTACTTCCTGCTCTTCTGCTCCTCTCTTTGAAAAAGAAGTCCTCCTCTGGGCCAAGGCCTGTTCCTCTACCCGCACCCTTGGTACTAGTCCTTCCTCTCTTCTTTGGGAGCTTGCTCCTTCAGACATCTTCTCTATTTATAACCTTCCATCTCTATCCACTAGTGCCTCTACTATGTGAAAACATGCTATTCCCTTGCTTAATAATATAAAATCCTCTCTTTTGCATTTAAAATCCAACCCAGTGTGACTCCAACACATCTTCTCAGGCTAATTGCCCATTAGTGCTCCCTCGTGCACTTTGCATTGTAAACAAATTGGCCCACCTATTTCCTGTACACATCCCATCTCCTGCCCCAATGACACACAGACTGTTCTGCTTGCCTTAGAAGGCTCTCCCTCTTCTCCTCTCAATGCTAAAATGTACAAATGGTTCTGTAAGTAATCACATCAATCTCGGGGTTCTTCCCAACGATGCGGATTGCAACCTATACTTGCCTGCCTATCACATATGACTCCTGTCCATGTTCTTCCCCAAATTCTCCTAATGGGGTCCACCAAATATATTCGAGGACTTCCTTGGATTTTCCTGGCATCAGAGCAAGTGTACCAGCAGAGCCTTCTGGCTGTCCACATGTCATGTCTTGCTCTTGCCACATGACCAGCCCATCATCTCTTCCTGGCAGATAATTCCTTCACGATGTTCTTTTCTCCGATTCTTCTTAGAAGTTCCTACTTGATTCTGCATTGCAGTTTGCCTGACCACAGCACAAACTCCCCATTACTCTCTGTGTGATACTCATTTTGGCTCTTTGGAGACAGAGGCGCTCCCTGTGTTACTGCCATATAGTGACAATAGTATTTCAATGTTAATGTTGAGACGATGAACCTTTTGCTTTCCTGGGAACCTTGGGCTCAGTAAAAGGGCATTTCTTCTTTTGACATTTAGTTGTTTATGGACAGGAATAATAATAGACTATAGTTACACCGGACTGTGAGTTTTGTAAAGCCCTTTAAATAAATCTCATTTGATCTTTCCAACAGTCCTGTGTGATAGGTCTTACTTAGTACAGTTATCCCTCCAACATTGAGATTTTCCCCATCTTGGTTGGCATAAAAAATTAAACAGAAATTTTGGGGGAGTTTTGCAGATGCCACAGACAATGCAGAGCTTATGACCAAATACTTCACCCAAATTTTACAATAAGGTACTGTAAACACCCCATAAAAGAAAAAGGAAAAACATCAGACTTGTTCTCTGGTATGAAGTAAGGGCCAAAAAATTTTATGTGGATTTTCCAGATGTTGGGGGGTGCCATGCCCCTCACCCCTGCACTCCTAACCCCTGTGATGTGAAAGAGATAACTGTAGTATTATTCTCATTTTACTGATGATAAAACCAAGGCTCAGAGTCACACAGCTAATAAGTGTTTACATTGGGATGGATATGAATGGAGGTCTCCTAGCTTCTAGTCCAGAGCTCTATACATTGCCATAATGCTTCTCAGACCAAAAAAAAAAAAAAAAAAAAAAAAAGGTGTGTGTCTGGGGGAGTGACCAAGGTTGTCCTTCAAGGGCTATTTCTCAAACTCAGGTTCTAACTCCCTTTCCAATGCTTTTTGCATTTTGCACATTTTGATTGCAATCATATCAGCCCCACAATCCCCCTTTAAAAGGTGAGTAACCGTTCAGAAGTATGTGTTTCTCCTCTGGTTTAGAAAACTTATCTCATATGGGTCTCGTTTGGAAATGTAAACTTCCTTAGTATCCCATAATAATATTAAAATGTCCCTGATTTTGGGTCCTTGGAAGGATCTCCTTCAGCCAAGACTTACAAGGTTTTACTCAGGAAATAGCTATGCCAATCGCTAAAATTGTCAAGTTGTAATGAATTCCTGTTTGGAGGTTTTCTTGCTTAGTTAACAAGGAGACATACTGGTGTTAATCAGGAAGATACATGTCTGTTCATAAGCAAGAGATTTAGAGCTAGACCACTGGTGCGTGGCCAGCCTTGGTTGAGCAATTTGTCTGGTTAATTTCAATAACAAATGGGACTTTGGCATGCTAATGAGATGTACAGTAGTCAGTGTCCCAACTTCTTAGAGGGATAAAGGGCCTTTACCTACCCAAGTTTGAGGAATAATAGGTCTGGGATGCCTTCAGATGTCCTGGTCTGTAAACTGGCTCAGCATACGCCTTCTCTACGACAGTGGGCACAAGTGATCCACAGAAGACCATTCATGATGGGGATTGCATATTATACTTCTTCTTCACAGACAAGAATTTACAGTGATTAAGAGTAATAAGCTTGTTGTTGATTAGGCCTTTGCCCTTTGTATATACCTCTCATTACTTCTACCAGTTGGGTGGTGCACTGATTTAAGGAAAAGATCTTAGAGGATCGTAGAGGGAGTGCAACCCATTCATTTTACAGATGAGAACACGGAGGCCCAATGAGTTTTAATGACTTTGTCTTAAGTCATGTAAGTCGTAAGTGGCAAAGTTGGAATTCTAACCCAGGTTCTCTGCCTCCAAATCTCAGATTTTCTTCTCCACATTGATCTCTTTTTTCTTGGAAATTGTAGATTGAGGTTATTGTTTTCCATTTACTTGGCACTTAGCATCTACAGCCTTGTTATATCTCTCATGTTTTTGTATTTATGCTGTTAATTTTTCTCATTTGTTTGATTTCCCTAAGTGAATTATAAATTCATCAAAAACAAGGACTGTGTCTTATTTTTTTTGTGATCTCTGAAGTGCTTAACTTAGAGTCAAATATACAAAAGGTCCTCAATAAATGTTTGTTAAATCAATGGAAAGGGAGAAAGGAACAAGCATTTATATTACTATGTGCCAGGTATTGTGCTAAGCACTTTTTACAAATATTATCCCATTTGATCCTCACCACAACCTTGAGAGGTAGGTGCTTTTATTATCCTTATTTTATACTTGAAGAAACTGAGGCAAACAGAGGTTGTACCCAGTGTCACATAGCTAGTAAGTGTATGAGGCTAGATTTGAACTAATGTCTTCTTGACTCTAGACCTTATGGTCTATTCACTGCATCACCAAGTGCTTCTAAACAAATTAATTAATAGTATAGATGTCAGAGTTCTTGTGTGATGCCTTTCAACAGAGGACGTAAAAACTTTCATAAAATGGCTATTTATTAATCAACGCAATATTCCCGATTAGTTTAGTGGACAGAACTTGACTCTACAGTCAGAAGACCTGGGTTCAAATCCTGTCTCTGATGTTCTCTGTGTGACTTTAGGTGTCACAACCTCTTTGGGTCTCAATTTTCCCAGATGTAAAAGGAGGAGGGTTGGACTAGGTGAATTCTGAGGTCTCACCCAGCTCTAAAGTTATGATCCTATTGACTTTGGAATTTTCATGGCTGTCCTTCACAGGACCTTGGCAAATAATGGACATGAAGTGCTAAAGAAGAAACACAGTTCCGGGAGCAACTTGGAAGACTATGACTATAAGAAATATCACCCCATTGAGGAGGTGAGCAAGGATGCAAAGAGGTCACAGCCATCTTATCAGGAAACAATTGAATACCTCTGAGGTAGATGACTTGGAGGGCCCCATGGAAGGCAAAGAGGCATGGGCTATTGGAAAGATATCATCTAGAAATGAAAATGAGTTAATGAATACATCTAGGTTGGAGGTTGGGGGAGGCAAAATCACGAATGTTTTGAGTCTCCTTCAAACTTTTGTGATATTAGAAAAACGAGTATAAATAACCCAAATTACAGTTTATGCCTGTTTCTCAATCCCTGAGAGGTTTAAGTAGTGAGAGTAAAGGTGAGGTTGTATATGTGTGCCTGTGCCTGTGCAGTGAGGGTGGGGTTTAGGGAGAATGGCCCTTTGCTCCAATCATACTTAGCTGAAAGCAATATTTTTGGGGGTCCTTAACCTTTTTTTTGGTTCATAGGTCCCATTGACAAATCTCTTCTCAGAACAATATGTAAAAATGCATAAAATAAAGTATGTTGGATTACAAAGGAAACCAATCATAATGAAATATAGTTATCGAATATGTTTTTTAAAAGTTCGTGGACCCTAGATTAAGAATCCCTGTTCTAGTAAGATGCAAGGGAGAGGGACTGTTTTCAGGTGGGAAAGCATTAAAATTGCTTTTCCTAAGTAGTTTCAATAACGACAAAGCTGATTTGATTGTTTTCTCCAAATAAATATTACACGTATTTATGTATACATATATATGCACATATACATAGGCATGTATGCACACATAACATGTATATATAAACTATACACATACACACTATGCATATATATGTATATGTGTACATACATACATTTATATGTATATGTGCATGCATTTACATACACATTTATGAACATATATACATGCTCACATATATCTCCACAGTATGCTTGACTAGAGCTTCCCAAGTTGTCTATATACACACATATGTGTGAATGTATATGTATATATGTGTGCTTAATATGTATTAAGTATGTGTATGTCTACATTTGTCTGCCCATCATGTGTGATTTTTGTCTATGTTCTCCCCATGGGGTCTACCAAATGTATTCAATATATTAATGTATAATTAATATATTAGTAATATATAATTATATATTTATTATATATAATATATTATATTATTACATATTATATATAAGCCATACGTAATATATCATATATAATTATAATTATATACTAATCTATATTAAGCCCACATATATATATGCATGTATACATGTATGCATACATGTGTGGAATACTATAGAAAGTATATGTTCCACGTACATGTATGTGTATATATTTGTGTATTTAATTTCAACATCTGAAATTCTTATTTGTAACGCTATATAATACTTATTTGCCTAGTTTTCTTTTCTTCTCTCCAGTTGTATCTGATCACTGAACTGCACAGAAAAAACCCAAGCCTCTTTATAATGATTATTGTTATGATAATTCCTACATTATGATTCTATTTGGCTACAGCTCCCACAAATGGGAAAGAAAGCTAATCACATTGTAATCATTTTGAAATAGATCACTGGCATTTCTAATGAGCATCTCTAGTTCATTTCATTCAGGGCTTCCAAATATATCATGACTTATATGCATGGGGAATGACTTAGTGACATTCTGACGGTGCCTTCTTTGAGTTGCTGACTTCTTAAAATTCTCTTATCTTATTGATCATCACAAAACCTGAGTTTATTGTATTTTAGGCAATAGCATAAGACGCCCTTCCCCCCTCCCCTTTCCTTCATCATCTAAACCAGCTCCACCCCAACTACCAAATTGAAAAGGGAAACAGTTTTAATATGATTTAGCTGCCCTGGACGTATCAGCTACTGATATTTTACCACCTGTGGTCCATCAAAGTATGGATGATTGTTGTTTGTTTGGTATTTCTCCAAATTGATGTGGATTTCAATTTCCTTGTGACTTCATACCCCCTTGAAATTATGGTTGGTGAATGTTTTGACAGATGTATTCATTGATTTCTTCTGTTTTAGAGTGATGTTCAATGATGATCAATGATTGTGATTTTTAAAAAATGCCTATGAAAGTACCCTGGGTAGCATGGCAAAGAAACCTTTTTAAAATCCAATAAGCCAATAGTACTTATATATTGGTTTAAAGCCATTAGACTTTCTCTATGAGAGGTGGCATGACATAATAGATAAAATAAATGTCAGGAAAAAAAGAAAAGAAGCCCCAGATTTGAGTTTTGCCTCTTACTCATTTACTTATGTGATCGTGAGCCAATCACTCCCTTTTCAGTGCCCCGGGCAAATCTCTACAACCATCAATTAGAGAGAAGTTGCTAATCTACATTGATGGAGGGAATTTCCAAACAGTGTTAAGCAACATGGTTGAAATCAGAGGTCTGGATATTTTTGAAAAATGTTTTCCATACCATGTTGCAATTTATTTATTCCATACTCCATAGAGTTTGGTATATTCTCTGTATTTGAGAGAGATAAGCTGTTATCTTCAGCTGAGATAGGCAGATGGTGATCTTATTGATATAAACCACATTCTATGACTATTTCAGATCTATAAATGGATGATTCAGATAGAAAGGAGGTACAGTGAAGTGGTGACAAAGCACTTTCTAGGCATGACCTATGAGGCCCGACCGATGTATTACCTGAAGGTGAGTGAAAGGATTTAAAATACTATTAAGATTTAAAAGGGTCAGTGAGGTGGTACAGTGGATAGAGCTCTGGGTCTGGAGTCAGGAAGACGCATCTTGAGTTCAAATCTGGCTTCAGATACTTACTAGTTGTGTGACCCTGGGCAAGCCACTTAATAGTGTTTGCCAGGAAAACCCCAAATGGCATCAGATACAACTGAACAGCAACAGCAAGATATAAAAAAAAAATCTTTTTAAGCATTCTCATGAAGTGTTCACTGACTGCAGAGCACAGTGTTTAGAACCACCGAGGAGAAGGGTTAAAAGGTGATGGGGAGAAGGAGACATCAGTTCAGATCTTTGCCTTATTTGGCCCTATGAGATACTGTAGTATGGTATGGAAGCCAAGTGGTGCAGTACATCGAATGGTGGACTTGGAGTCAGAAAGACCTGTGTTCAAATCTTGCCTCAGGCTCTCATTAGCAATGTAACCCTAGGCAAGTGACTTAACCTGTGCCAGTTTCCTCATCTATAAAATGGGTATAATAGTAGCACTTACCACACAGGTGTATTGTAAGGTTCAAATAAAAGATCTTATTTAAAGTGCTTTGCAAACATTAAAGCTTTATAAAAGTGTTTGCTATTCTAGTGGACATAGCACTGACTTTTGGAGTCAGAGGACCTAGTTTTAAGCCTTGTCTCTGTTACTGCTTGTCTGACCTTGGGTAAATCATTTAACTTTTCTGGACCTCAGTTTCCCCATCTGTTAAATGAAGATATTTTCCAATTAATGAGCATTTATTTTCTCTACCTTCTCTTAATAGAAGATAGAAAGGAAGAGAAAGAAAGAAAGAAAGAAAGAAAGAAAGAAAGAAAGAAAGAAAGA
>NW_020954580.1:18499759-18530660 GCF_900497805.2 Vombatus ursinus | reverse complement strand
AGAAAGAAAGAAAGAAAGAAAGAAAGAAAGAAAGAAAGAAAGAAAGAAAGAAAGGAAGGAAGGAAGGAAGGAAGGAAGGAAGGAAGGAAGGAAGGAAGAAAGGAAGGAAGGAAGAAAAAAGAAAAGGAAGAAACAAGGAAGGAAGGAAAGAGAAAATCCTCCTAACAAATATACATACTGAAAGAAAAATTCTTACATTGACTATTTCCCCAAATAGGTTATTTTGTTCTGTGATTTGAGTGTATCACTTTACTAGCAGGAATAAGTTAATGTGTTTCATCCATGCTCCTCTGGAATAGTTTTTTGTTACTGCATTGATCAGATGTGTAATGTCTTTCAAAGTTTGCACACTTTTTTAGACTGTATCCTTCTTTATGACCAGGTTTGTATTTATTGAATATCCAGAAGACCCACAGTCAATGCTTGGGTAAATCAAGCATTTCTGACAATGAGTTTAGAACGGAGTGTCGGGGTGGGAAGGCAGGAGGGAGGGAAAGGAGAGAGGCATGGTAGCAAAATGCAGGGAAGAGCAAGTCAAATACTCTTCTCTGTGACCCACAAAGGGGGAGTCACAGTCCCAAGAGTCCCCTTAGCTTCTCATGGTCCATTATGCAAAGTGTGTAGATATGGAGCATAGGTATATCGTCTCAGGTTCAGGGCCCTTGGGCCCTGAGATAAAGAAAGATCGATAAGCAGAAAAATTCCCTTGTGAAGTTTCATATACCTCTCAGTGTGGATATGGCGGCTTAGCTATCAAATGGTTTGGCAGGGTTACATGTAGAGTCCTGTGGGCCCCGAAGCAAAGCCTGTCCAGGGCTGTCCCTGGGAAACCTGCCCACCCAGTTTGGGACTTTTCATCAGAAGCAGGGCTGATCTGCCCAAACCAGACCATCTGGCCCCCTGATGGTGAGAGTTCATGGGAATGAGTAGACAGGGCCCCAGTAACAATCAAGGCAATGGCTGTAACAAGGAGGCAATCAGGACAAACAAGTCATTAACATAAAAATCCCCACAAATGCGGTAACTATCAGAGTAAGTAGAGGTCAGAGGTGGTTCACAGATTGTGTCAGTGGGTTAAAAAATGAGTGAGGTTAAGTGAACTGGAAAACCTTAACCCATCATGAGGTTTTTCTTAAATTGTAAGCTATTATAAGGAGGCAACAGGCCCTTAGTAACAGTAAAAACTCAAGTACTTTTCAACCCCCCTCTCCCCCTGCCCCCAGGTTGGGACAGAATAAAACTTTTTCGGTTAAATTTTATTGAAATAGTTACATCACCACTGCATTGCTCTTTTCTGCCCCTCCCAGCAAGCCATTCATTCTAACAAAGATAAAAAAAAATTGTGTTGGGGGAGGGAGCATTTCAGCAAAACTAACCAGGGTTCCAAAAACATCTGATATTATAATATTCAGTGTTCTACACCCATAGCTCCCACTTCTGGAAAGGAAGAGGATGAAGTATCTTTTAATAAGTTAAAACCCTGGCCTGTGATAGGCTGTGTACTTTATGCTATGACCACTGGAATTCCTCCCATTTACTGCACCTCGAATTAAACTTTCAGCAGGGGTTCAACAGCTGTAGGAAAGAGGCTCATGTTGGTTGAAGTATCTGTCTGAATCCTCATTCCTGCTTACAACCATAAAGGAGGACTCCTCAGGTGCCAAACAGTCAATTTGCATAGGGTTTAATTTGGCTTGAGGTTGGCCCTGGACAACAAAAATATGGTGGGATGGGTCCTTGTAACGTGATTGTTTTCAGACTGCCATGTTTGATCCCCTTTAGATCAGTAAGCCCACAAAAACTCTGAAGAAGATTATTTGGATGGACTGTGGAATCCATGCTAGAGAGTGGATTGCACCCGCCTTTTGCCAGTGGTTTGTGAGAGAAGTGAGTGCCTCTATTATATTTATCACGGTTAATGAGAGAAGGTATGTAAAGCACTTTATAAACTAAAAAAAAAACCCCTTAAAAGAGTTCAGTGATAAAGAAGATGATGATAGTGACAATTGTCACTTCTCAGCTACCGAAAAATGCCTTCTTTCTTTTGCATATGGACAGGACTACCCATTATTTCCAACGGAGCTAGGTACATCAAAGGGTTGGAAACAAAGCTGAATTGCAGAATCTGGTCTTATCCTTGGCATCAAAAATTCACTTTTGACGTAATTTAGGGGAGAAACAGTGTAGTATAGTGGTGAGAACGTCAGCTTTGGAGTTAGGAGGTTCTGGATTTAAGTCCTTCCTCTGATACACATATACACATACACAAATGCATATACTCATGTATATTTATACACGCATGTATACATGCATATATATACATTCACACCCACATATATACACATACATGTATACACAGCTATATATACATATATACATGTATGTATACATACTTGTACACATGTATCTACACATACATTTTTGTGTGTATATACACACATATCTACACATACACATATACATACACACACTACAGGAGCATAAGTAAACCACTTAGTCTTTTAGTGCCCCAAACAATTTGTCAACGTGATAAGTAACGTTAAGGCTCCTTACAGGAATTTACTGAAAGGTATTGGGGGCAGGGGGAATGAAAGCAGAGGAATCTATTAGGTGAGGAAGACACTTTCCCCAATATGTTTTTCATCATTTTTTTTGTTACATTTGAGTTCTAAGCTGTTAACTCCTCCCATCCCCACACTGGAGAGGGCCAACATTTGACACAGCTATCTCTGTGAATCTAAGATATTTTTTAAAGAAAATTTTCATATTAGCTATATTAAACAGAGCATATACTCACCTTCAAAAGAGGCTACCAAGGACCTTATAAAGTTTTCAAAATTAATAGTAATTATCATTTGCGCAAATCTTGGTAACATATGAAATCATGGAAAATAGAAGACCTGATGAAAAATACAATGATTTCTTGTGATCAGGCTAGGGGGAGATGAGGCAAGGGAAAAGAGAAAGGAATCACTTAAAAATCTTTCAAGTGTTTCTGTTTTTTTAATTTGTAGATTCTGCAAAACTACAAAACAGACCCAAGGATAAGCAGATTTCTTAGGAAGCTAGACTTCTATATTCTCCCAGTTCTTAATATTGATGGCTATGTCTACAGCTGGAGAACTGTAAGTAAGCTGATCCCATTTTACTGGATGGGAGGTGTGTGCGTGACCATAGAACCTAAGAGCCAGGAAGGACCTCAGGGGTCTGTTCAAGCTCATTGCTTGGACCTGTTGCTTCTCATCAACAGCATATTTATACAGCATCCCCCAGACTCTAGGGCCTAGAAGGCTTCCTATTGCAACTGGCTAAAATCTTCTTTTGGGAATTGATTTTTATTAGTTGATCAAAAACAACTTCTGAAGTGTCAATTATATGCCAAGGTAATATGCTAGCTGCTAGGTATAAAAAGACAAACATGAAAAGGTCACTGCCCTCAAGGAGCTTACATTTACCTTTATTGGACTTTCCCTCAAATTCAAAGGGACTTAAACACTACATAATGGGCAAAATTCTGTACACCTTTTCCTTCTCCATTTCTATCTCCTGTTTCTCCTCCTCCTTTCTTTGAATGTCCCTCAAAGTACATCATTTCATTCTTCACCTTCCAACCCTCCTTCCCCGCAAAGCCTTATGGTCTCCCAATGTACCAAAGCCAAACTCAATCATGGAACAGAAAACCCTTTACTAGCCTACTTAAAGGCCCTCAATTCTTCAATGTTCCCCAAATTACTTCCTCTATTTTGAACAGATGAAGCCTTCTTATTGTCCTTACTCTCCTTGTCTACCGTCCAAGGCCAAACATTTACACAGGTCATATCTTGAAAGGCTTACTTCTTTCCATTTGCTTTATCAATTCTTTTTCCTCCTTTAACATCCTGCCTAAAGAAATTCTGAGAAGCTTTCTTTGGTTAAGTAGTTAATTAAGTTTTCTTTGAGGCAGCTAGGTGGCACAGTGGACAGAGCACTGAACCTAAAGTCAGGAAGACCTAGGTTTGAATCTAGTCCCAGACCCTTATTACCTGTGCAACTCTGAGCAAGTCACTTAAACCCTATATGCCTCAGTTTCATCATCTGTAAAATGAGGATAATAATAGCACTTATCTCCAAAGGTTTGGTAAAAATAAAATGAGATCATATTTGTAAAGGGTGTTGCGAACCTTAAAGTGTTACATAAGTAAGTAAGTGTTACTTAAAGTAAGTAAAATGTGATTGCAACCCCCACATCTTCTTGTTTCTCTTCTCTAGCTATTGTCTTCACTAGATCTTTCGGACAAATTTTTTCACTTCTCTTTGCTTTAGCTTTCTCATTTGTAATATGAAAGGGCTGAGCTATATCAGTGGCACTTAACCTTTTTCTTTTTTTTTGGTCATGGTCTCCTTTGGCCTTGGCTGCCTGGGGAAACCTATAGAACCCTTCTCAGAAGAATGTTTTTATTTTTTTGTTTTGTTTTGTTTTCTTTAAGACTAGTTCTCCATGTTGCCCACAACCAGTCCACTCTGCTAGCATGAGAGATTTGAACTACTGTACTCCTTTCTGACCTGAAACAGTTTGCTCCTCCATAGGCAATCTGGTGGCCCCTTGATTTCCTGAGCTCAACATAGTCATGCCAAACTCAGTTTGGGCAGCTGATCAGCTTATCCCATGTTAGTCAGAACTCCCAACCTCAAGAGAGTTGCTAAATTCTACCTCCTCAGTAGCAAAAGTTATGGACATACACTGCCATATCTGGCAGAATATTTTTAAATGAACAAAATAAAATAAGTGAGATTGCAAAGGAAACCAATTATATTGAAATATAGTTATCATAAAAATAGTTTTAAAATCAAATTCAGGAATTTCATATTAAAATTTTGTCTGGATTAGCTTGTCTGTGAGGTAGCTTTCAGCTCTAAATGTATGATCCAATGATTGTGTTTTCATTTAAGGAATTAACCCTTTGGGGTATACAGAAATGCCTGTTTCCTATAGTTTTAGGCCAACAGGATGATTGAAAATTATTTGGGAATACTCAGAAGTGCTGTTGACAAATTTCCCCTAGTAGGTCAAACTGAGATAACCATCCTCATGGTCAAGAATCAAAACATAATCATTGACACTGTGATTTATGTTGTGGTGTTTAGAACCTCTTTGGGTACCGTAACATCTATGTGTTTCTATTTAGAATCGCCTCTGGAGAAAGTCTCGTGCATCCCATTGTAATGGCACCAGCTTTGGGACTGACCTCAACAGAAATTTCAACTCATCCTGGTGTAGTGAGTGCAAGTTTGAGACATGAGTTGATAACTTCATAGGAGGCAGAGAAGCAATAGGAAGGTATAAGTTTGGGGCAACTAGGTGGCACAGTGGATAGGGCACCGGCCCTGAAGTCAGGAGGACCTGAGTTCAAATCCGGCCTCAGACCAAGCACCTGACACTTACTAGTTGTGTGACCCTGGGCAAGTCACTTAACCCCAATTGCCTTTAAAAAAGAAAAAAAAAGAAAAAAAAAAGGAAGGTATGAGTTCCTAGAGAAATCATTTGCAAAAACATACTCAAGGTCAAGTGTCTTCACCAATTCCTTTCCTCATCATCTTCCTCCTAGTCAGATGATCATTATCCACCAATGAGAAACATTAGAATTTCTATCTTGTATTTTACTTGGGCCAGGTGAGGTTGAGAAGCCCAGGGTAGACTTTGGGACTGATTTGACCACACTTGATTTTCCAGATTGAGGGGGATGGCAGGGGTAGAGAATGTGGGGAGGCGCCATACCCCTAACCCATACATTCAAAAGGCAGTAATGATTTTTCCAAATTATACTACAGGACTTCATCGAAAATCCTGTTCTAATGGTTCGTTCCATCATGACGGAAAGCTATGCTAGTTAACCATCAATCTTGTCAAGTCTTACCAAGCTGAAAGCTTAGCCTAGTAAGTGGATTGTGGTACATTCAGTTATCCCTTCCACATCGTGGGGGTTATGGGTGTGGCACTCTCCCCCTCCCCCAACCCAACCGCAATCTGCAAAATCCATGTAAAAATTTTTGGCCCTCCCTTCATACTGGAGAAGAAGTCTGAATTATTACAGTATTAAATGATAAAATATGTTGACATTATACAATACCATACATGTATTTTATGAATTTCTGAGTTTCTAAACTTTTTCTGTTCATCTGCTGGCCTTCATGTGTCATCTGCAAGCTTCTGCAAGATGTGGAAGGGATAACTGTGTTCCAAAGGTCAATTAGCTAAATTAGGAGAGGTTCATCAAATGAGGAAATTTGGGGCCATAACAAATAATGATCTGATCTACTAAGAAGGACACGGTTGTGGCCCGTCGGCATTAATGGAAGGAATAGCTACCCAAATGAAATCACAGATAGTTGAAATATTGAAGTAAGTATACGAGAGGTCTTTTTTGGCCAACAAACCTTTTTACCTGTTAACTCAATCTATAACAATCTATGCTCCAAGGAGTCTAAGAGACAGATTTTCTTTTGAGGAGGTTGGAGGGTTCTAAGGCAT
Source organism: Vombatus ursinus (assembly GCF_900497805.2). Lineage (NCBI taxonomy): Eukaryota > Metazoa > Chordata > Mammalia > Diprotodontia > Vombatidae > Vombatus > Vombatus ursinus. The sequence continues at coordinate 18,524,152 of NW_020954580.1, read as the reverse complement.
CCATGATCCATTCTACACATTCAGAGGTGTGCTCCAATCAGCTTCGATTGGTTCTTGAGGGCCAATTGTGAAGTTTTCAGTGTCAATATTTATACCTTTGAAATCAGTGAATCCTACAAATCAGGGCTTGATTTATTGTTTTGTTTTGTTTATTTATAGACAAGAAAGTAATGGAGAAAATGTTGATAATGCACATTAAACTTAAAAGTTTATCCTGGGTACATTATTATTTTGATGAGCTGGTTGTTAAACATTTATCAGCATGCCCTCTGTGACACATTCCTATATAAACTGGAAATACCTGAGAGTGAAAACACAAAGCACAAAACAGTCATTGGCAGATATTGGCCAATGATACAGAATTAGAGCATTGGATGGAATCTCAAATACTTGATTTCAAACACTTAAGTGAGTGCCCGATGTAGATTTGAAAATACATTTTTTCCAGTGGAGGTCTCTTAGGTATAGGAACAACCTCCAACTATTACATGGGTTCTTATTCTTTTTTGTGTCATGAGCCCCTTTGGCAGTCAGATGAAACCTACGAATTTTTTCTCAGAATATTTTTAAATGCATAAGATAGAATACATAAAATTACAAAGGAAACCAATTATTTTGAGATGCAGTTATTAAAATATATATATTTTTTAAAACTAGTTCACTGACCCCAGATTAAGCATTTTTGATCTACTAGGTTTGGGAACATCCTTCATCCCTCCATCCACCACACCAACAATCCTTCTATAACTTAGGAGTTATAGGCAACTGGAGTTGCCTGGAGCACACAGAGCTTAAATGATTTGTCCAGAATTCCACAACCTGTAAATGTCAGAGGCAGGATTTGAACTCAGGTCTTCCTGACTCCATACCCAACACACTATCCATTCCACCATATTGCCTTGAGAGTTTGAAAATAGTAGTTCAAAAGTGAGTCAGATGTAGATGGTATATGTTTTTAGTGCTTTCTTGTCTTTTAAGTATTTGTGAATATAGATTATCTTTTTTCATCAGACTTTAAGCTCTCTGAAGGCAGAGACTGTGTTTTATTTATCATCCTTTATCTCCCAACACCTAGGGTCATTAGTGCTATAGTGGGCTTTTAATGAATATTTGGTTAGTGAGTGAATGCGTAGTGGCAAAGAATGTGCTATAATGATACAGATTGCCTAGAATTTCATCCATGAAGAAGCCTTTGGTTGTTTAGAATGACCACCTGGAAGCCAAATCTGGAGTTCCAAGTGGAATGTCTTGTATTGTTCAGTTCTACTACATAGAAGCATAGAATGCTGAAGCTTGAAGGGAGCTTACAGATCACCCATTCCAGTCCCATCATTATATGGAAAGGGAAACAGAGGCCAAGAAAAGTGAAGCAACCTCTCCCTCCCCCCTCACACAAGGTTACACAGCTAGTAAGTGGCAAAGCCACGCCTTTTGAGTCTAGGACCCCAACACCATACCCTTTCAACATCTATCACTTTAAAATTCAAATTGTCATAGTCTTTGTCTCTTTCCTTTCCCTCTTGCAGGTATTGGAGCCTCTAAAGACTGCAAACACGGAACATTCTGTGGAACAGGACCAGTCTCTGAGCCTGAAACAAAAGCTATCTCTAATTTTATTGAAGGCAAGAAGGACAGCATCCTATGCTACTTAACAATACATTCTAATGGCCAGCTCATCCTCACCCCCTATGGTTATACCAAAAAAAGACCACATAACTATGCTGAGTTGGTAAGAGATCAGCCCCTCTGGTCCACTCACTGTTAAAGTAAGGCATCTTTTCTCTGCCTTCTAAACTTCAAGGCTGTGGTTTCATTTAAGTCTATCATGTCCATCCTTCCCTTTCATTTTCTCCACCTTTCTTTTTCTTTTCTCCTGTTTATACCACTTTCCCAGATTTTTGCTGTGTTGTCTTCAGGTCTGAATAGTATTAAATACTTTAAATAAGTACCATACTGTTTCTTTAAGTGTCAAATTGAGAAACACCTTCCATTTTCATAACTATAAGAAAAATAAGGTAAGTATATTAAACGTTTGAAATGATAATCTTTCATCTTTAGCACTATAGCCCCAGAGAGCACTTGGATATCTGTTGATAAGTTACCAGCTGTGAGTTCTCAAAAGTGGAATATGTTTTCTCTAAAAACAAACAAACCAATAAAAAAACAAGAAATAACCCCGCAAAATCCCAAAGTAATCTCTGTTCCCTTTTCTTTCAAACACAATGCTCATCCCCCCAACTCTGTCTCCTCTTATTTTTCTGGGGACCCTTTTAAGGAGCAAGTGTCAATGAAAATAGGTAGCTAGGTGGTATAGTGGACAGAGCATTGAAGTAAGAGTCAGGAAGACCCAGGTTTAAATCTAACTGTTTGACTCTGAGCAAGTCACTTAACCCCTATATGCCTCAGTTTCCTCATCTGTAAAATAAGGATGATAAAACACCTACCTTCAAAGGTTGTGGTAAAAATAAAATGAGATGATATTTGTAAATGCAACCCCACATTACGGAATGGTATCTTATCTTTCATCAGGCAATGTAGACCTAAGCCAGAACAAGAGCAGTAGTGGAAAAGGATTCTGATTTTTGGTTCTTTGGCAGTACTCAAGGGCAACAAGAAACACTCATTGCCCATTTGGAATTGTTTGAACCATAATTCAGTTCAAAAAAATTTATTAGACACCTATTATGTGCAAGCCACTTTTTGTTATACAACAAACCATGGTCATAATGTCAAGTTTTCATAGCACTTAAAGGTCAGGGCCTTGAGTTCCTTTCAAGACTCGACATAAGTGCCTTTCATTACAAGAAATATTTTCTGATTCCTCCATTTGTAATTCCCCCCATTTATTTGTATTTATTTTGTATGTATTTTTGTATGTAGATAGTACAGTGAACAGAGCACCTGGACCTGGAATTGGGAAGACAAGAATTCAAACAGGGCTTCTCATACTTACTAGCTATGTGACCCTGGGCAAGTCATTTATATGCCTCAATTTCCCTAACTAAAATGGGGATCACAACATCTACCTCACAGGGTTGTTTTGAGGATCAAATGAGATAATATTTGTAAAGTGCTTATAGCACAGTGCCTGGAACATAGTAGGTGCTTAATAAATACTTCTTTCCTTCCCTCCCTCCCTCTTTATCTTTCTCTTTTCCTCCTTCTTTCCTTTCTTCCTTCCTTCCCTAGTGGAATGTAAGCTTTTGAAGATAGGCACTGGGTGTGTGTGTGTGTGTGTGTGTGTGTGTGTGTGTGTGTGCGCATGCGCACGTGTGCATGCATGTGTGTCTTTATACCCCTAGTGCTTGGATGGCACCTCACACATAGTAAACATTTAGTGTAGTTGAAATGAATCTATAAAATGTTATACTTTCAACAGCTCTGTGAAAGAGATTACAAAATTTCCCCCATCTTACAGGTGAGTAAACTGAAGCTTAAGAAAGCAATAATGGATAGGGACCGAACCTCTGATTTCATTTATATAGGGAACTCCTGAAAGGGTGATCTCCCTCTACCAATTTATACAAGAAGTGTCACACAAGCTACCAGCAGACTGCAGGTGGCCTAAAACACTTTTGAGTATGGCCCAGATTAAAATGTAGTTGGGAAATATTAACAAAATAAATAAAAGTATAATAAAACATAGATGTTAATTTGTGGTTTTTTACCACAGATATCGTTTTGTATGCTTTAGTGCCCCCTCCCCCAGTTTCTATAGGAGCTTGACACCACTGTCATATAGTCCTATTGTAAACATGTGGAAAGATATAAGCTAGATGATAGGTTAAGAGGATTTAGAACTGGCTGAATGGCGGGATCCAAAGATGAGTTCTTGGTCAGTATTAATTGGAAAAGAAGTCTCTAGTAGAGCTCCCTCTGTCATGAGCCTTGGACTGTTCAACATTTTTACTGATGACTCAAATAAAGTTGCTAACTTTGCACATGACATGAACCTGGAACATTAGGTAAAAAGACTCAGGAAAGAAACAGGCCCTGGCACATAGTAGGTCTTTAATAAATACATCTTGGTTGATTGGTGGCCAAATGTATAACAATATTAACAAGCCAGAATGATGGACTGAAATTAAGTCTGAAACTAAAACTCAAATTTAATGGGAATAAATACAAAATATTGGGGTTTTAAAAATATATTTCCAAGCACAGAATGCAGAAGGTAGGGCTAGATTCATGGGGGGGAAGTCTGGGTATTTTAGTGAACTAGGATGTCTCAGAATTGTGGAATCCATGTGTAAGAATCTCCTTTACAATATATATCCAACAAGTGATTATCTAGCTTTTGTTTGAAGACCTTCAATAAAGGACAACCCTCTACTCTCTGACAGGGAGGCCTATTCCACATTTGTATAGTTCTTATTGTTAAAAAGTTCTTCCCTACCTCAAACCTAAATTTACCTTTTAGCACCTTCTACTTAATTCTCCATTGGGGCAAACAGATAGGAAGACTGTTAATCATATCCTCTCTGAGTCTTCTCCAAGTGAAATATTTCCAGTTGCTTCAAATAATCTATAATGTGATTCCCAGGCTCATTTGCCTCCTCTGGAATCTCTCATTTACAAATATCATTCCTAAAATGTGATGCCAATTGCTGAAAACCGAACTTCAAATGGGGTCTGACCAGAGGAGAGTACCTACATCAAGCCTAAATTTCTGTGCAACTGGAGTATCACCACTAGGGGGAGGAAAAACGCCTTGGTTTACCCAAGGTTTTTGCTCTATTGAGATTACTTCTGCTAAGGGGAAGAAATGCAGTGCTATTGTAGGAGTCAGAGCTGGGCAGGAGAAGAAGTGGAGGTAGTTGACAAGGACACCATCACTAAGAGGTCAAAGTTGAAATACCACTCTCCTCCCCTCCCCACTAACGCACTGCTAGTGCCTTCTAAATTTTTTGTCCTGAAACAAAGCCCTGGCTGTCCCACTATAGTTATGGCTCTGGTTTCAAACATGAAGACTCTGTGGTCTAGTTGAATTGGTTAAAACTAGGAGTTAGAGGTTCTGGGTTTACAAGCTATGTAATCCTGGAGAAATTCCTTCACCACTCAGGGTTTCTAATTCTTCCTCTTTAGGATGAAGCTGACTTAGATCATTTCTTCTAATTCATTCTATGAGTCTAGAAGTGACTGAGTCACGGGGAAAGGGTCAGGGAGAGTACAGGTACCTCACTGATGTGTATATTTGATCTCATTACAAGGGGCCAATAGAGTGTGGCTGGATTGGTGTAATTCTGTCATCGTTACCAGAAAGCGACTCAGAAAGCATGCCCTACAAATAGTTGGCTGGTAGCATCATGGATATAAGTGAAAAAGAACAGCACATTCTCAGAGTGGCTCATATCTAAATGGGAAAGATTGCTTCATTTCTAAATCTTTTACTTTCTCAGACCCTGAACAATGGACATAAACATTTAAAGATATGATGTAACAATAATTGGCATTGCATAGCATTGTAAGTGTTGCAAACCACTTCATGTAAATTACTTCATTTTAATAGCTATCATTTAAAAAGTACTTTAAGGTGGGCAAAGTGCTTTACAAATATTATCTCACAACAACCCTGGAATGTAGGTGCTGTTATTATCCCTATTTTAAGTTAAGTGACTTTGTCCAGAGTCACACAGCTAAGAAAAAATAACAAAATTCATCTGGAAGAACAAAAGGAAATTAATGAAAAAAAAAATTCAAAAGAAGGTGGTCTAGCTGTACCAGATCTGAAACTATGTTGTGTAGCAGCAATCATCAAAACTGTTTGGTACTGGCTAAGAAGTAGAGTGGTGGATCAGTGGAACAGATTAACCACACAAGACACAGTAGTCAATGACTATGGTAATCTACTGTTTGATCAACCCAAAGACTCCAGTTTCTGAGATAAGAACTCTTTATTTGACAAAAACTGTTGGGAAAACTGGAAAACAATATGGTGGAAACTAGGCATAGACCAACATCTTACACTGTATACCAAGATAAGGTCAAAATGGGTCCATGATTTAGTCATAAAGGGAGACACCATCAGCAAATTAGGAGAGCAAGGAATAGTTTACCTGTCAGATCTATGGAGAAGGGAAGAATTTATGACCAAACAGGAGATAGAGAAGATTATGAAATGCAAAATGGCTAATTCTGATTACATTAAATTAAAAAAAGTTTTACACAAACAAAGCCAATGCAGTCAAGATTAGAAAGAAAGCAGAAAACTGGGAAATAATTTTTACTGCCAGTGTTTCTGATGAAAGCCTCATTTCTAAAATATATAGGGAACTGAATAAGAATACAAATCATTCCCCACTTGATAAATGATCAAACGATATGAACAGGCAGTTTTCAGATGAAGAAATTAAAGCTATCTATAGTCATATGAAAAATGCTCTAAATCACTATTAATTAGAGAAATGCAAATTAAAACAACTCTGAGGTACCACCTCACACCTATCTGATTGGCTAATATGACAAAAAAGGAAAATGTTCAATGTTGGAGAAGATGTGGGAAAATTGGAACACTAATGCATTGTTGGTGGAGTTGTGAACTGATCCAACCATCCTGGAGACCAATTTGAAATTATGACCATAGGGCTATAAAACTGTGCATACTCTTTGATCCAGCAATACCACTACTAGGTCCATATCCTAAAAAGACCATACAAAAGGGAAAAGGACCCACATGTACAAAAATATTCACAGAAGCTCTTTTTGTGGCGGCAAAGAATTAGAAATTGAAGGGATGCCCATCGATTAGAAATTGAAGGGAATGACTGAACAAGTTTTGATATATGAATGTAATGGGATACTATTGCGCTACAGGAACTTCAGAAAAATCTAGAAAGACTTTCATGGATTGATGCTGAGTGAAGTGAGCAGAACCAGGAGAACATTGTATACAGTAGCAGGAACATTATGCGATGATCAAATTTGGTAGACTTAGTTCTTCTCAGTGATGTAATGCTCCAAGATAATTCCAAAAGACTTATGATGGAAAATGCTATCCACATACAGAGAAAGAACTATGATGTCTGAATGCACATCGAAACATACTATTTTCTCTTTCTCTCTGCTTTTTTTTCTTTCTTGTGGTTTTCAATTTTTGTTCTGATTCTTCTTTCACAACATGGTCTGGTGTGGAGATATGTTTAATATGATGGTGTGGCCTGTATCAGATTGCTTGCCATCTTGGGGAGGGGAGAATAGAGAGGAGGAAGGAAAAAATGTGGAACTCAAAATCTTATAAAAGTGAATGTTGAAAACTATCTTTGCATGTATTTGGAAAAAAAGTACTATTTAGTAGAAAAAAATCAGTCACACAGCTAAAAAATATCTGAGGCCAGATTCGAACTCACATCATCCTGGTTCTAGGTCCACTGCTTTAACCATTTATCATCTACCTACCTCCCAACAACCTCCATGAGGTGGAAGCTTTAGAGAATTTAGATGTTTGGACCATGGTTACACATTAAATATCAGAGGTACAATATTCCTCCGGTTCGATTCAGACTGTATTCACTACGGCATCTGCCTTTCAAAGCCAAAAATAATTGATCAAATGTTTAAATTAGGATCAATTTAAAATTCTCAGAAATTACTCATATATCCATTGCCATTATGTATGTATACATATATACCCTCATAAGCATATATTTTAGAGATTGTGGATAATCAAGTACTCAAAACAACTCAAATGGATCTGTGAGCTTAACAATTTGGAAGCTCCATGCAATAATGCAAATGGAACCTATCCATGCTTGTCTGTCTTGTGCAGCTCTTGTCCATGTTGTCCCATAGTTTTACCACGAGTGGGCCAGCCAACTTGCTGGAGGCCTCCTCTTTCTCTTTCGTGTGACATCTCAAAGATATCAATTGGGCATGTAGTAGTTTGTCTACTAGCTATTTCTTCTTCTCACCATGCAACTGTTCATCTCATTTTTAAGTCTCATATTTATCTGTGTACATGATTTACTCCTGTTGTGTGTGTGCGTGTTCATGTGTATGTGTGTGTGTGTGTGATATGTTGTTTTTATGACTATTCCCACTAGAAGCCTCTCTGTTGCTTTCTAAGTGATACTCAATTTTAATTTCTTAGAGACTGTGGTGTTCCATGACTCATAGCCACACAACAATACCAGTGTAATATTGGCATTAAAAAAGATGGACTTTTATTTCTGGGAGAAGCTTAGTGTCATTCAAGAAGTTATATGATTTCCTAAAGGCAATCCAGCTTGCTCCCCTCATCCTATTTAATTATGGATCCAACTCAGTGTCCATTTGCACCATCTGCCGAAGACATATAAACAGATGGACAAGCCCTATGGGCTATCTATCTAACTCTATCTTATAATCTGGACAATAGATATTCCTTATCCGTGTGTCTTTTCCACAGAGATGGTTAGGCCAAACTAATGCAGAGTTTATGTATAAATTATGTAATACATGTAATACAACATGCATGTTACACATAAGATTATATAATTTATAATCTTATAGTCAAGCTTCAATGATCCAAGATTTAATCAGTATGGGTATTCACTTCTTTCTCTGGTTGTGGCCTCTCTATGCCTTTAACATATGATCTTTGTGAATTGCTCTGGCCAATTAAAAAAAAGTCACTTGGAAGGCAACCCTCTGGAATCATCCTCTCTCAACTTAGTCTTGTTTTTGGATGATAGAAATCTTCTGCCAGACCTGTAAGAGAAATTTTTCTGGCTTGGTAGAACCTTTTGGAATTTGTTGTTCAGTGATTATAGCCTATAGGAGCCTAGAGTAACTTCTAGACAATAAGAATGCATCAGACACACTTTGTTGTGTATGTTTGGGCATGTATGCATATACATACATTATGTACTTACACCCACATATGTATGTAAAATCAACATATACAAATAATTTCAGATATACCAATTGACCCATGATCTCATTGATTCTGGAATTTCTTCTCAGTCCAGTTTGCAACCCATCCGTGCTTGGCCAATCTGCGTAACTCATGTCCATGCCCTCCCAAAGATCTGCCACCAATGGTTCACCCAATATGCTAGGGGCCATCCTATAGTCATTAGATATATAATTAAGTATAGTAGCTAAAGATCTTAAAAGCTATAAAAATCAGTTTTAAAGTAAAAATTTAATGTTTTAACATGTAGAGTTGTAACTAGTTATTGTTTTCCTAGGACAAGCACCATAAGATGCATCTGAGGCAAGTAGGACAAAAGATTCCCTTAAATTAACTTTTATGACAAAATAATTTGAGTGGTAGGGATGGGGAGGATGTAGGGGGAAGAAAACTACAAATAGACTTCAAGAAATAAAGTATAGTCCAAGGGAGGAATCACAAGATACTGTCCCATGGGGGAGAGGTGGAGAAACAGAGAACCCAGGACACTATGAGGCTGCCACTGGCAAGGTTAAAGCTGGGGTGGAGAGTGGGGGAGGAAAACTAGGAGGAGCTTACTTAGGATGGAATCGCTAGAGGGAAGAGAGTCTACTATCTCTTTTTTTTTAACTCATTATACTTGGTAACTAAGTTCTAAGTTTGTTTGTTTCTTCATGCTTAAGCAATACAATTGCTGTCAGCACTTTCTAAATTTTGACCACTTGGGGAAAACCTCTGTTGCACCACCCTAGTTACACATTCTAATTTATGTTCCTTCCTCAGAATCTCTGTCACTCTTAACATCATCATCCTGTCTCAGCAAATGTTCACCATATTTGATACCTACCCTATTATCTCTTCTCATTACTTCTTTGATTCAATCTTTCTTCTTTTTATCATCTGTGCCTTTTTCACTCCATCATTGGGTCCCCAGGGACCCATTTTTTTTTGGTGAAGCAATTGGGGTTAAGTGACTTGCCCAGGGTCCCACAGCTAGTAAGTGTCAAGTGTCTGGTCTGAGCTCAGATTTGAACTCAGATCCTCCTGACTCCAAGCCCTGACTACTGCGCCAGCCAGCTGCTCCAACTCATTTTTTTATGTAGCCATGATTCCTTGGTTAAAATGGGCTTAAAGATATGGGTAGCAAGCTAAATTTGAGAAGGAACTTTGGTTTTTCACACTCTGGCTTTCAGAGAATATATGACTGATAGGGTGATTTTTTTTTTTCTAGCATGAAAATGCCAGCTCTGTTATATCCTGAAATCTTGTGCCCAGTTTCTTTTGAGGACATGCTAATTAGGGATGATAAAATTCCAAGGCAGTATTACCTAGGGAGGCAAGTAGTGGGGGGGGGGGGGCGGGGAGAGGGAGACACAAAGAGAAGAGAGATAAAGAGAGGAAGGAGGGAAGAGAGAGAGAGAGAGAAAGAGAGAGAGAGAGGGAGGGAGGGAGAGGAAGGGAGAGAGATTCTTGTATTATTCTCTCTAGCTTTTAAAAAATAAAATGCAAAACTCCATGGGTTGTTGTTTCTGTTTTAAAACCAGGCATCTTTTTCTGCATTTCCCACTAACAGATTCGAATTGGACAGAAGACAGCAAAAGAATTGAAAGCAAAGCATGGAAGCAATTATAGAGTTGGATCAACCTCAGAAATGTTATGTAAGTGTCTGTTTGGCTTCTTTGACATTATCCAAGGCATGGAGGAAGTTACTGGACTTCAAGGGGGAAAGAGAAGATCATGGGCTTAGCAGCTGGAGGGAAGGGAGTTTTTTGTACACAATCTGAACTGTGATCTCCAGGGACAAGGTGTGAACCAGAAGAAAGAATGAACTCCCAGGCTCAGCCTAGGCTTTCTTCTGGATGTTAGAGGAAGGATGCTGTCCAGTGGCAGCTGATCTGTTGACTCAGCTCCCAGAGGACATAGCAGGCAACAAGAGCAGGGTAGGGTGGGGTTGGGAGGATAGATCTGAAATCAAAAGAATCTAGGAGGAGATCTTTTCTTCCCTACACCTCTGGAGCCCACCCAGATAACATTAACATGTAAGTCATTCAAAGTTGGATCATCAATCTGAATAATTTCATATTTATTTCCTTAAAAGGGAATGATAAGGGGACTCCAAATGATGTCATATAAGAATTGGCTGAAAGGATTGGGCATGTATTGCAAAGGAAAAAGGAGATTTAGGGTGGACATGAGCTTCACCTTTAGTATTTGAAAAAATTGCCATGAAAAAGATCATGACCTTGGTTTGCTTGGAGTGAGAAGTAGAAATGACTGAAAAACAGATTTTGGATGAAAATAAGAAGAATTAAATAATAGCTAGGAGCGGCAATATGGCATCATAAGTGGGGAGCTGGTCTTTGTGTCAGAAAGATCTAGGTTTGAATCCTGCCTCTGATACATACTGGCTGTGTGACCTTGGGCAAGTCATGGGTGCTTTTGAGTGCTCTAAGACTGGAAGGTGTAAAGCAGGTGCCAGCCTGTATTGGTAGAACATGTTCAGACAGAAGCTAAAGGGATATATATTTTGTTGTCAATGGGATTCATGCTTTGTGTGAGGGTTGTACTGGATGAACTCACAGGTCCCTCCCTACTCTTAGATTCTACATTTCTAAACTTTATTTCATCAGAGAATGAATTTTGCTCCTCTGAAGCCACACCCTTCCCTGCCATTGCTGGAGATGGGTATCCATGCTATTTATTCTGTCTTCTTGTTTTAATTAATAGACTTTCTATCTGGATCTTCACGAGACTGGGCTTATGATATTGGGATTCCCTTTGCTTATACGTTCGAGTTGAGAGACAATGGAACCTATAAGTTCATGCTACCAGAAAACCAGATCCAGCCCACTTGTGAGGAAGTCACAGCAGCTGTCCTGTGCATGCTTGATGAGATCTACAAGAAGGAATGGGGCGCAGACAGAGCAGCAGTGCTCTACCCAGCTACCATGGGGCTCAGTTTCTTCTTGTCCTTCATGCTTTTCTTTTAAGGACATCTGTCACAGCTCCACTAGGAATCCCCAGCCTTGTGGGTATAATCCAAGTCAACTCAATTCAATAAAAGTTTGTGGCATTGTACTTTCAAAATACTTGTTTGTTGCACAGAAAACAAATGATTTAACAATGAAGACAGTTCAATGAATAAAAGTTGTACCTATACATTTTAGTGCATAAGAGATAAGGAACACACATAAAATGAAGAATCTGATTAATAATCATTAATAATCATAATTACCTACTATTAAGTTCAAAGCATTGTGCTAGGCACTAGAGACATAACAACAAAAATGAAATAGTCCCTGCTCTTTGAGGATCTTATTTTATCAAGGTATATGCAGCATGTACACATATGAATTTATGCAGAATAAATACAATTTAGTTTTGGGAGGGAGGATGCTAGTAGTGCGGGAATCAGGAAAGGTTTCCTCTACACCCTCTTTTTTGTTATGGATTCCACTGCCGTCTAGTGAAACCCATGGGGCCTTTCTTAGAATAATGTTCTTAAATGCATAAAATACCTAGGACTACAAAGAAAACCAATTATATTGAAACAGTTGCCGTGATTTATTCTTTAAAAAAAAAAAAAAACCAAGTTCACAGATCCCCTAGGTATTCGTGGACCTTTCAGGACTTATTTAGGACCTTTAACCTAGCAGGTGGTACTTGAGCTGAGTCTTAAAGGAAGTAAGGGATCCGAAATGGCAGAGGTCAGGAAGGAACGGATTCCAGGTATGGGGGATAGCCAATGCAAAGGTGTACAGAGCAAGACAATTAGTTTGATCAGAGTAGAGAGTGTGGAAAGAGAAGCAATATATAATAAGGCTGAAAAGGCAAATCAGGGCTAGGTTTTCAAGGGCTTTAAAAACCAAAATTTGTGTTCTAGTTTAGAGGCATTGGGACCCACTCTTGAGTAGGTAAATAACTAAAACTATCATTACTGGTTGGGACCCCAATCTCGAAGAACAATTATGATTAATTCTAGAAAGAAAAATTTTCCTGGAGGACTATCCCAGTGTCACCAGGATCCTATAAACTCACATGTCCAGTTTAAACAATGTAGATCCATTTGACCCTTAGAGTAACAAAGGCAACAATAAATCAATTGCTCAAATGAGATCATGTCTACAAAGTACTTTGCAAACATTAAGAATTGACATAAATGTCAATCAGTTATTATGATAACTTAGCAAGGGGAAACTACTGGAAGGTGGGACACCTGGTTTATATTTTCTGACCCAAAAACTGTTCTCTTCCCTCCTCCCCAACTCTATAATTTCTTGTCTGTCATCCTAGCCTTCTAATCAGAAGGTGGTGTTTTCCTTCACTCCAAAAGGGATAGCATACATGTTGAAAAAAGCATAGGCTTTGAAGCCTGAAGACCTGGGTTCAAAGACCCAGCTTTGCATTTACTATCTGTGTGACTTTGGGTGATTCAGTGTCTCTGAGTCTCAGTAAAATAAATGGAGATGATAATTCTGATACTACACACCTCACACGACCTTTATGAGAATGAAATGACTACTGAATGGAGACGGGACCTATTGTAGAAAGATTAGTGGACAGGAAGTCAAGAGGAGCTGGCTTTGAAGACTACCTCTGACCCTTAATAACTGTGTGACCATGGTCAAGACCCTTAACCTCTCTGAGCCTCATTTTTTTTGAAGTGTAAAATGAGACTAATAAGACTTACACATGTTTCTCCAGGTGGTTGTGAGGCTCTGGTGAGATGAGATTTTGGGAACTTTAAAGATCTTTGTTGTTGTTCAGTTATTTCAGTCGTGTCCAACTCTTCATGACCCCATCTGGCATTTTCTTGGCAAAGATATTGGAGTGGTTTGCCATTTCCTTCTCCAGCTCATTTTACAGATGAGGAAACTGAGGCAAACAGGCTTAAGCAACTTGCCCAGGGTCACATAGCTAGTAAGTGTCTGAGGTCAGATTTGAACTCAGAAAGATGGACACTCCATCCACTGTACCACCTAGCTGTCCTAAAGAGCTTCAGAAATGTATTGTTGTGTAAATATTTTTGTAAACCAGGAAAGCCTTTACAACCTCAAGCTCTAATTATCCTTCTACAACAGAGCAAGAATTCTCTCTCAATCTCCTTCTTCTTTTCCCCTTTTTATTTTCCCCCAAATTCAGCTTCTAGCCAGGACCAGGGACATTACAAATGACTCTCCCTCACCCCTGAGATCTGAATAAATAGACTTTAAACTCAGGGAAAACACTCAGGGGTTAGGCCTGTGCTTTCTGACCTCAAACAGAAGGAGCCAGTCTACAGGTAAGTATTAAAATGAGGGAGAGGAGATAATACCATTTGGGCCCATTAATGGAGATTAAAATTTGCATTTCCACATGCACACAGTTTAGGAAGAGACTTAAGACATGACAAATTTTCCAGAGTAAGAGAGAACATTACAAGGATGGCCAGGTAAGGCTAGGGGGAGTGGTATAGCAGCTTGCTCCCGGAAGTCCAGAGTTCCTTTGTGTTAACCTCTACATCCATGTGCTAGGCAGAGTGTCTGATCCCCTGGGAAAGGAAGTCAGGAGTCCATGTGGCATGTCTGTGTTCCTTGACTGAGTGGAGGTCCACGGCTTGGGCATCTGCTGCTTCAGAGTCCAGATGCCAGGCAGCTCTGACAAAGAGGATCAGATGTCTAGTTCTAGGCTTAATCTGCAACAAATGTCATCAATTAATCTCCTTGCCATGCAGAAGAGGTGCCCAGTGGTTTACAATGGGATGTGACAACAGTTTTCCCATTGATCTGACCAATTAGATCTCTGGGTTTCCAATCTAGTAGAACTTTAAAGGTAGATTTTTTTTTCTTTAATGTGTGTGTTATAATGAGATATTTTATTATCTTTAATTTTGATTTGAAAAGAAAAATTTTCTGTGAGGAAGAAATCAATTTCTTGATGAGGGATTCATTCTTCTTAGACTTTACCACTTTGGAATGAAGATAAATAAAACATGAATACATATTTATTAAGCTCTTACTGTGTGCTAGGCTTTAGGGATGCAAAAACAATTCCTACTGTCAAGGAGTTTATCTTCTAATGGGAGAACAACAAGGACATATATAAATATATACAACATAAATATAAAATACGATTTTTAAAAAAATAGTATCTTGTTTTTTAAAAATTAAAAGTTTAAAAATTTAGCTTAAATGTGTATTTACTTCTCAAGTTAACTTAAAAGGGAGAGCACTAAGCGGTGAGGTAGATCAGGAAAGACTTCAAGCAGAAAATGTGATACTTGAGCATCTTATAGGGGAAAATTAATTCTACTGGGAGGAAGTAAAGAGGGAATCCATTTCAGGCACATGGGTTGGTCACTGCAAATGTACAGATGGGAGATGGAGTATTATGTGTGGGCAATAGAGAGAGAGCCAGTTTGCCTGGATTGCAGAATGTATAAGAGGGAGTAATGTCCAGTAAGGCTGGAAAGATAGATTGGGGCCAGGTTCTGCAGGGTTTTAAAAGCTAAACAGAAGAGTTCATATTTTTTCCTTAAGGCAATAGGAAACCACTAGAGTTGATTGAGTCAGGGAGGAACATGGAGAGTTCGGTGCTTAAGGAAAATTACTTTGGCATCAGTGTAAAGGATGAACTGGATTGATGAGACACTTGAGGCAGGCAGACCAATTAGGAAACTATTATAATAATCCAGGCAAAAGGTGATGAAAGCTTGAACTAAGGTGGTACCTGTGTTATAGAGAGAATGGGACAGATGGGAGAGACATGGAGATAGAAACAACAAGATTTGGCAACTGATTGCATGTGTGAGGTGAGTGATGACCTGAAGATGATACTGAAATACAAACCTGGGTGACTGGAAGGGTGAGTCTACGTCAGTAGTAGTTTGGCTCTTTTCAGTCATATCTGACTCTTCATGACCTCATTTGGGGTTTTCTTGGCAACAATACTGGAGGGGTTTGTCATTTCCTTCTCCAACTCATTTTAGAGATGAGGAAACTGAGGCAAATAGGGTGAAGTGACTTGCCCAGGGTCTCACAGCTAGTAAGTGTCTGAGGCCAGATTTATGCTCAAGAAGATGAGTTCTCCTGACTCCAGACCCAGTACTCTATTCACTGCACCACTTAGCTACCCATAAGTCTATGCCACGTAGACTAAAATACCTGCAATTCCCCTGCCAGAATTGGAATCCCCTAAAGGAGTCCAAATTTTCTTCTTTTTCATTGTGAAATTGTCAAGCATCAACAAACAGGAACATTTCCATATACAAAGAACAGAAAGATCATATTAGAAACTATGAATCTCTATTATATACAGTTTGTTTTCAAAAGTATATATTAAATTTGACATAGTAGTACTAAGTGTCCCACTTGTCTGTGTTCCCTTCTGAGTTTTCTTCTGCTCTCTTTTGTGTATCTTTAAATGTTTCATTGAGAGTCTTTTCTTCTTTTTCTCATACGGCTATCAGTACTCCACCCCCATCCCCACATTCTTGCCACTACTTTGTCATTCAAAAAAAATTAAAGTCTTCTCTTATAATAAATGAGGAAGGTCAAGCAAAAAAAAACCAAACAAAACCCCCCCCCCAAAAAACCTTAGACATTGTTCCTGAAAACTTGTGTTTCTTTCTGCACCTGCATTCTGTCACTTCTCTCCAAAGAGGTGGGAAACTTGCTTCCGTATCAGCCTTCTGGATTTGTCTTTGATCATTGCTTTGATCAAGCTTCTTAAGCCTTTCAAAGTTGAATTTTTTACAGTAATATAGTCATTGTATAAGTTCTTCTACTTCTCAGATTGAGAATGCGTGAATTTATGTAAATCTTATCAAGTTTCTCAGAATGCATATCATTCATCATTTCTTAGAGCACAATGTTATTCCCATACATCCCATACTGAATGTATCATGATATGTTCAGTCATTCCTTAACTTATGGGCACTCACTTCCCCCCTCCCATTCTTTCCTATGATGACAAATACTGCTGTAAATATTTTTGTACATATGGGTCCTTTCCCTCTGTCACTGATGGCTTTGGGATTAATTCTAGTAGTAGTATTTCCAGATCAAAATGTCTACACAGTTTCGTGACTTTGGGTATATAGTTCCAAATTAGTTTCTGGGATGGCTGGACCACTTTACAGTTCCACTGGCAGTGTAATAGTATGCCTGTCCTCTCTAGCCCCTCCAGAAATTGTCCTTTGCCTTTCATCCTTGCTATAGTGGATGTAAGGTGGAGGAATCTTAGATTTATTTTATTTTATTTTATTTTTTTTTGGCTAGGCAATGGGGTTAAGTGACTTGCCCAGGGTCACACAGCTAGTAAGTGTCAAGTGTCTGAGGCCAGATTTGAACTCAGGTCCTCCTGAATCCAGGGCCGATGCTCTATCCACTGCGCCACCTAGTTGCCCCTCTTAGATTTATTTTAATTTGTATTTTTCTTATTAGTGATTTGAAGCATTTTTTTCATATGGTTGTTGATAGCTTGCCTTTCTCCTTTTGAGAACTGCCTCTTTTTCTCATCATTTATCTACTCATTTGTTTGTTTTTAGCATTCATTTTTTTAAAATTTGAGTCCCAAATTCCCTCCCTCTATCCCTTCTCCAAGCTATTAAGAAGGACAGCAATATGATACCCATTATGCATGTGAAACCATGCAAAACATATTTTCATATTAACCATGTTGTTAAAAAACTAGAAAAATAAAAACGGGAAAAACAACAGCTTCAATCTGCACTCAGAGTTCATCAGTTCTCTCTCTGGGGGTGGATAACAGTTTTTATCATGAGGCCTTTGGGATTGTCTTGGATTATTGTATTGATCAGAGTAACTAAGTCTTTCACCCTTGGTCATCATTACAATATTGTTGTTATCATCGTATACTGTTCTCCTGGTTCTGTTCACTGCATTTTGCATCAGTTCATTTAAGTTTTCCCAGGTTTCTCTGAAGCCACCCCCTTGTCATTTCTTATAGTATAACAGTATTCCATCACAATCACTTACCACAACTTGTTTAGCTATTCCCCAATTGATATTTGGCTCACTCTGGGAATAGGAAGGGTAGAGGAGAAACAATGAATACTGAGGCCAGAGCCCTAAGACCGTCCCTTCTCTGCTGCTAGGGGCACGTACATTTGATGCTCCCAACGTCCAAGAATGGAAAATATGAGGGGGAGGGTGTTAAGTTCCACAGAGTCTTTGCCAAATTTGTCCTGATATCAGGACTTCTTTCATTAGGGTTATCTCCTAATATGTGTGTGTGAGTGTGTGTATTCATAACACAAACATATACACACATATTTGAATAAAGGCGCAGATGTATTCACAAGTGTGCACATATGCACATCGTGTTACATGCACATATGCAGGCACACACATAAACGCATCACCTCAATTTCCAATTCTTTGCTAATACACAAAAAAGAGCTGCTATAAGTATTTTTGTACATATAGGTCCTTTTCTTTTTCTTTAATCTCTTTGGGATACAGATCTAGCATACAGGTCAAAGGGTATACACAGTTTCATAGCCCTTTCGGCATAATTACAAATTGTTCTCTAGAATGGTTAGACCAGTTAACGACTTCATCAACAATGCATTAGTGTACCTGTTTTTCCACATCCCATCCAGCATCTATCATTTTCCTTTTCTTTCATGTTAGCCAATCTAATAGGTGTAAGGTTGTACTTCAAAGTTGTTTTACTCTGCATTTTTCTAATTATTAGTGATTTAGAGCAATTTATATGACTATAGATAGCTTTGATTTCTTTGTTTGAAAACTGTCTGTTCATATCCTTTGGCCATTTATCATTTGGGAAATAGCTCTTATTTTTTTTTACAAATTTGACTCAGTTCCCAATATATTTGAGAAATCAGGCCCTCATCAGAGAAATTTACCATACATTTTTTTTTCTGGTTTTCTACTTTTTTTTCTAGTTTTGACTTCATTAGTTTTCTTTGTGCAAACTTTTAAATTTCAGATAATCAAAATTATCTATTTTACTTTCCTTGATTGATTCTATCCCTTGTTTGGTTATAAACTCTTCCCTTATCCATATATACAATACATAAATTTTTCCACATCCCCTAAATTGTATATACTATCCTCCTTTATGTCTAAATCATTATTAGTTTTGACCTTATCTTGGTATATGGTGTGATATGTTGGTCTATGCCTAGTTTCTGACAAACTGCTTTCCAGTTTTCTGAGTAGTTTTTGTTAGATAGCAAGTTCTTGTCCCAGATCTGCCTCTTAATATCCTTTGACTATTTAGTTATTGAAGAATGACTCTCATTTTTATATAGGAAACTGATAAAGTTACATATCTTTGATATCATGCCTTCAGCAAAGGAGTTTGCTACAATGCTTTTTCCCAATTCATTTTTTCCCTTCAAATTTTAACTGCATTGATTTTTGTTGGTACAAAAACCTTTCAAAGTTTTTATGTAATCAAAATCATCCACTTGATTTTTTTATGATCTTATTTATCATTTGTCAAGAACTTTCTCACCATCCATTGTTGTGAAACATTTCTCTTTCCCCTCTCCTCTAATTTGTTTATGATATTCAGATCAGGCATCTGTTTAGAAGTAATTGTGGTATATGGCAAGAGATGTTGGTTTAAGCCTAATTTCTCCCAAATCATTTGCCAATATTACCAGCAGTTTTTGTTAAGTAGTGAATCCTTACCCAAGAAGTCAATATCTTTGTATTTATTGAGCACTATGCTACTATGGTGTTGCTTCTAGATCGTGAATACTTAATCTGTTTCATTGATCTATTTATTTTTTTACCATAATTGATGATTAATGCTTTGTAGTATACTTTGACATCTGGAACTACTAGGAGCCCTTCCTTCCTTCTTTTTTCCATGATTTCCCTTGAGATTCTTGGCCTTTTGTTCTTCTTGATGAATTTTGTTATCACTTTCTCTTCTTCTATAAAGTTAATCCTTTGGTTACCTGGTATAGTACTGAATCTGTTAATTAAGTTAGACAGCATTGCCATTTTTATTATATCATGATGGTCCGATAATGAACAACTAATATATCTCCAAACATTTGTCTTCTTTTTATTTTTTCTATTTTTTCTAATTTCTATTATTTCTTCTTTTATTTATTTTTATTTATTCTGAAGACTATTTTGTAGTGTCCTTTCATGGAGACACCCACAGCTTCAGGTAGATTTCAAAGGGGCCCTGGCTACCTGACTCTTCTGTTTCTTCTTTTTGGTAGCTTTTCGGTAGCTTTGCTAACGGATCTGGTGAGCCTTACATTTTGTTGTTCGGTCATTTCAGTTGTGTCTGCCTTTTTGTGATCTCATTGGGAGTTTTCTTGGCAAAGATACTGGAGTTGTTTGCCATTTCCTTCTACATCTCATCTGACAGATGAAGAAACTGAAACGAACAGGGTTAAGTGACTTGCGGTCACTTAATAGCTCATAAGTGTCTGAGGTTGGATTTGAACTCAGGTCTTTCTGTCTCAAGGTCTGGCACTCTATCTACTGCCCAGCTGCCAAAGAGCTTTACATAAGCTCATGCTAGAGTCTGAAAGCAAAAACATGAATTATGGGTCAGAAAATTATAGATTCAGAGTACAAATGGGCCTTAGCTGTCATCTAGTCTAACTGCCTCACTTTACAGATGAGGAAACTGAGACCTGGAGAGATTAAATGACTTACACAAAGTCTCACACCTAATGTCAGAGCCAAAACTTTTCAGCACACTTTCTACCACCCTGCCTCTCATCTAGTCCACCCACTCACCTCACAGAGGGGTTGTGAGGAAAGCCCATCTTAAACTAGAAGGTATTATTGAAGTGTGAGCTATTTTTAATGATTACAGATTTGAAACGTGAGGTTGAAAGGTAAAATAAGGCTCTTTAAGGTTCCCTTCCAGTTCTAACAATTTATGAATCTACATTAGCAGAACTGGGACTAAAACCTGGTCTTCCTAGGTTAGGACTGGGTCTCCCTACACCATACCACCTCCTGATGCTGATTTAATCTTTACCTTGCAAGCTTTGTTGAACACAAAATACCATTATCCCTTCCACATTGTGTTTTTCCCCATCATGGTTTTGATATATTGTGGGTTGGCATAACAAATTAAATGGGAATTTTTTGGGAGTTTTGAGGAAGCCCCAGACCGAAGACCAGCAGATGATACAGAAGCAAGTTTAGAAATTCAGAAATATATGATATATATATATATATATATAGTATTGTATCATATTAGTATTTTTATTATATATAGTATTATATAATATCAACATATTTATCTTTCAATACTATAATAGTTCAGACTTGTTCTCTGGTACAAAAGTAGGGCCAAAAAATTTTACGTGAACTTTCCAGATCACGGAAGTGCCATGGCCCCAAATCCCATGATGTGGAAGAGATGACCGTACTTTTCAGGTTGCTCACTCTCCCTAGGACAATGTTTTGGATTTGTTGGGGGAGAGGGGTAACTAATTGTTCTCAGAAGCAAAGCAGGACACACATATAGTGCTGGGTTTGTAGTCAGGTTCAAATCCCAAATAACAGATCTTGATCCTAATTTTATCACCCAATTTTCCTTACTGATGGAAAGCTTTCTGTGTATACTGGCCTCAGTGGAAAATTCATTTGGCAAACATTTATAAAGCAATTCAATTCAACGTAATACACATTTATTAAGTTCCTATTAAGTTCCACACACTATGCTAAACTCTGAAAATACAAATAAGAAGATGGTTCCTGCTCTCAAGGAGCTTACAGTCTAATGGGGGAAGACAACACAGAAAAGGAAGCTGGAAAGGGGATGAGGAGCACCACCAGGGTTACCTGTCCTGGTAGCATCATGTTCCAGTAGTCCAAACCAAACAGAGCTGTGGAAGGAAAATGGAGAGTCTATATTAAGCTCCTATTATTAAGCACCTACTATATCCCAGCACTAAATACACAAAGACAAAAGGCAAAATTGTTATGTGCCCTCAGGATCTTAAAGTCTTAGTGAGAAGCATCACAAGCATGGATAAGTCAATACAAATTGTATACAATGTCATTTGGAGAGTGGGAGTTGGGGACGGGATGGTACACTTACCCCAATCTGCCATCCAAGCCAGGAGAAGCCCATCTCCCAGATGGCACTGCCAGGGTAGGCAAATCATCCATCCTTCCTTTAGGCATAGAGTCAGAGATGATGCCTATGCTAACCGCTGCAACTCAAGACTGTTGTTTTGACTGATAGCTCAAGGCCTCAAAAATTGAACAAATGCAAAGTAATTTTCCATTTCTGGCACATTTTAAAATTTCTAGAAGCTCCTATTTGGCCTATATACATCTGCAAAACTGACACATGTACAAAGCATTTAAAAATAATAATTTAAAATTATATATTTCAAATATTACACTTGTACAAAAGATTTCAAATATAAAACTTTATATTTCAAATACTATACTTGTAGAAAGAATTCAAAAATTATGTTTCCCATATTCAAACACATCCATTGTGCTATTAATATGGCATGATGGACATCTTGGCAATTACTAGATATATCCTGACAACTGTAAAAATCAGTTTTAAAGTAATATCCCTGGGCTCCACTGACTCTTGCTTTAAGACAGACGCCATGTGGCCATTTTTTCCAGATTTGAATTAGAGTTTATAAGGTAGGATTTTGTGCCCTGTAAGCATTCCCTGGATTGATTGGCGCCATCTTGATTAAGGACAGTGAAAAGGACGTTGGAGGCCTGTTTGAAGATGGTTTTCACAGGTATTTGAGTTGACCATCTTGTCTTACCACTAGTGGGGCAGGTGGAATATGTCACTGTGCTATCAAACTAGAACCAGGAGGGCAAACTTCCTCCTCCTCCTCCTCATCATCATCATAATTGATTTTTACACCTCAAAGCACCTCAAAGTTATGGAGAGGCAATGTGACCTACAGATGGCTGACCTCAAGTCAGGAAAATCTGAGTTCAAATGCCACCCAGTGGCTATGTGATGCTGGACAAGTCACTTAACATCTCAGTGGTCCACACAACTCTCAATGACTATAATTCGCAGAAAAGGTGCTGATCTGCATTGATAGAAGGAATTTCCTCCTCTGAGATTTCCTTACACCAATGAAATCATTGCTCTAGTCCTTATCCCTAACCCTACTTTGACTCAGAGTGAATGTAAATAGCAACTGTTTCTGTTTTGGCCAGAATCCCTGAGGGTTTTCCCCTCCCAGATTGATTTTTTTCCCTTTTTTTTTTTTTTTGACTAGGTAAAGAGCCCATTCTCTGCCTCATTTCTTATTAAGCCTTAATCACTGAATGGGTGTTGCCTCAGTCCAACTGAGCCTGATAAGGACCTTAGCTTGAAAAGACCAAGGTTCCCCACTGCATCCTGGCCCATCTCCAGTTGACCTGATCTTTATCTGGCCAATGGACCCAGATAGCTCCAAAGGAGAAAGTGAGGCTGGTGCCTTTGCACAGCCCTCCCTCATTTAAATCCAATTCATTTGCATGTCATGGCATCACTTTCCTGATGTCATGGTCCTCTTCAGAAACAAAGGACAAACAACAACAACAACTGTAGGGTTGACAAAAAGCTTTGCAGACTTTATCTCATTTGATCAACCAACCAAAAGGTATTTATTAAGCACCTCCTATGTGCCAGGCACCATACTAACATTAGGGTTACAAGGACAAAGAATAAAACAATCCCTACTCACAAAGAGCTTTCTGATTCTATGTATACTTCTCTGTACATCTGGCCACCTTGGGTTAGGTAGCTCCTAAGATTCCTATACTATGACAGACAAATGCCCTCCCTTATGATGCTGCCAGAAAGACAATAGCTTTCCCTGTGGGACTATTGAGACACTTCTTGGATGATGGGGTCCAGGCCCAGACCCAGGTGCAGGCCTAGGTCAGGATACATGTACTCCAATACAGAAAAGAGTTGGGATGGGACTTCAAACCCAGCAAGAGAATATTCAGCCAATTTTCCAAGAAAGAATCCAAACACATATAAGAGGTTACTTCCTTCTAGAAGCAATGTGAAGCTTAATTTCTTTGTTTGTTCATTTTTGTATTGGCAAAAGCCCACTTGTAGAGATCCTGGGTATCCATGCTATTAATCACTGCCAAAGAAAATGGCTGCTGCTGGTTTGTAATGACTGTACTGAGTAAGTAGAGAGCCCACTTGGATCCTCAGGCTCGGATCCTCCTTTAGGGTAGAAAGTCAAAGCAAACTGAGCTAACAGAGATCAGGTGAGCAGTTCCAGGCTGGATCTGACCACAGCTGTCATCACTTGTCTTTCCATTTCTGATGCGCACAGGTGTGAGCGTTAACCTAGGAGAAGCTGTGAACCTCCTCCTCCCCAAATACACACACATGCCCAAGCACATAAACCCACACAGACTCATACACACAGAGATACCCACACACACTCACATAGACGCACACATATACTCTGACACACACTCCTACATACATGGACTCATACATGTATTGACACAGACTCACATGCACACCAATACTCACACCCACACCCACGCAGATCACCTAGAGGTACT
>NW_020954580.1:18489849-18499749 GCF_900497805.2 Vombatus ursinus | reverse complement strand
CACACCAATACTCACACCCACACCCACGCAGATCACCTAGAGGTACTCCTATACACTCACACACACATATACCTCGAGACACAGACTCATACATACATACTCACACACTGACACAAATTTACACACACCCATACTCATACCTGTACACCCACATAGACTCACACACTGGCACACTCACCTATACAAACCCACTCACACATGCACACACATATACTGACACAGACTCACACACTCATATTTATACCCACACCCATGCAGATTCACACATAGGTACTCACACACAACCACACAGACTCGCATATACACACCCATACACTGACACAGATTCACATACACCCTTACTCACACCCATTCACTCACATAGATTCACACACTGGCACATATACACCTACACACAGACTCACACGTACACACACATGTACTGACACAAACTCACATACCCATACTTGGACCTACACCCACACAAATCACATATAGATACTCTCTCTCACACACACACACACACACACACACACACTCACACAGACTCACACACACATACACCTGCAAACACAGACTCACAAATACATACCCACACACTCACACAGATTCATACACATATACCCACAAAGACACACGTACACACATGCATACACAGACTCACACAGTCTCACATACATACTCACACATACACATGCACCCACACACATACACACACCCCACAATGATAAAGATGATTAGGTAGGGAGAAGAGACCCAAACACTACAGGTGTTACCAGCCTGATGTACCCCCCCACCCCAACACACATTTCCCTGGCTCAACCCAAGTAATGTACTCTCTGATTCACTTATTTATGCCATTCAATAATAGCAGGTTTCGGTGTTTGTCAAATTACTCATTCACCAGCCCCTTCACTACCACCCAAGGAATGTCAAATACCATGGGAAAAATATCAACAGAGGCCCTCATCAGTGTGCAGGTAGTTTTAAGACCTAGGAATGGCCCTTTTCCTTTACATGATGAATAATGCTCTGTCTCCAGTTCTCAGTCTCCCAGTACCAGAATTTCCTGAGATAGTGGTCATTGACAGCTTTTGCCAGTGATGTTCACACTTCCTACTGACTTTTTATTGAGATCACTTACATCTGAGCCTGTTGAAGCAGACTGTGAATGGTACATCTCTGTAACTTGTGTTTCTAAATAGACAGAGCTTCAGTCTTGGCTCTGTTACTTATTCATTATGTGACCCTAGATAATCAAGAAGCACTTAGTAAGCACCTACTATGTGCAGGCAGGTGACGAGTTCTGAGCTTCAGTTTCCTTAGCTGTAAAATGAGGAATAATAACACCCACCCCATCTAACAGGACTGTTGTAAGGATCAAATAGTTGTAATGGAGAAGATGGTGCCCTAGCACAGCACAGCTAACTGGACTTGATGGGAACAGTGCGCAGAATACCCCATCTCCAAAGTTACTTACAAACCGTTGCAATGATTGTTTTGAATTTTTTATTTTGAAATTATGATATGGTAGGGTTGAAACCCTCCTCTATTTCCTCATCTGAATTGACATAGATGCATTTTCTTTTTGAACAGGTGAGACCACCCAGGAAATCAAAGGGAGGCTTGCATTTGGAGAGGCCTAGACTTCCAGAAGCTCCATTGCCCCAATATTCTAAATGGATCTACCAAATTCACCACCCACCATGTTGGCCTGCTTGGTATTTTTTTCGTTTTTCAGTAATACATCCATCATCTGATTAGCCCAATCCTTCTCAGCCAGATGTGTTTACTTTCTAGGCACAGGTCCCATTCCAAAACTACTTCTCCTGGGCCCCAAATTCTCAGCCTGGAGGTAAAGTCAGCATATACATATACTTTTTCTCTGGTGTCAGAGGACTCAAATTCCAATCCCACCTCTGATGACTACCTACTGTCTGTGTGATCTGGAGTAAGTCAATAAATTTACTTGGGCCTCAGTTTCCTAATCTGTAAAATAAAGAAGTTGGGCAAGATGGAGGACTTATCCAGACCAGCCTGGTCCTATGATCCCTGCTTTATGCTCTCACCTTCAGACTTGTACTCTGCAACCCACACTTAGCAATGTCTCCTCTTCAAAGGGACCTGTGATATGACTAAGCTATATTTACTCAATACTTATAGCTCCCATTTATATAGAAATTTGAGGTTTGTGTTCTTGACATTCATGATCTCTCTTAATTATTCCTTATCTCATTTATTATAATCACCATAACTATACTGTGAGGTAGGTGTTATTTCTATACCTATTTTACATATGGTATAACTAAGGCTCAAAAGGGTTAAATGACTTGCCAAAGATCTCACAGCTAGAACTTTTCTGAGGTAGACTTGAAACTCGGGTCTTCTGGACTGGAGGTTCAGTTTTCTTCCCACTATAACATGTCACCTCTCTTGAGACTAGTCATTGTCTTCTGCCAACTTCCTCTCCTTCATCTTTCTCCATGATTTTGGCAATGGCTTACAGTCTACTCCCCCAATTCACCTCATTCTAGCCTTCTATTCCCATTTCTGTGCTATCTTTCTGAGAGATTTCAATGTCCATTGAGGATAATGATTCTAAAAGCCTGCCCTTGTGATCTGATGAACCCCTCAGTTCCTTTAAGCACAGGGTCTACTCCATTTTAGCAAGTTGCTCAGATGGCTAAAACCTAAACCTCTCCATCATTTGCCATTTTGAAGATTTTGAACTCAGGAACATCCCCCTCTGACCCAAATCTCTGTCCTTCTATCTCTCATTCCCTTAACTTTCCAATACAATTTCATGATTTTTGCCTTGAATGAAGATCCTTCATCCTATAGATCCTTCTGTATTCTCCAAGTCCACCACCCCTGTGCATGTTTCATCTTCCTCCCTCCCCACCACTGAAATGGTCAGGCATTCATATGTCAGACATTCCATCCTTGGATCTCTTGTCCCCTAAATCTTCTGCAGTTCCTGCCCCATTAACCATTAAGTATGCAGACCTCCTGCATGTCTCCACTCCTACTTCATGTTGGTCAAATGTTACTGGAGTAAATAACAAAACCATGATAATTGGATCTACTACAAATGTATACAATTACCTTCAGCTAGCCTTCACTGCTACATAGATATCCTAGGTAGGCAACGGATAAAAGTACTGGATTTAGTTGGAGCCAGGAGGACCTGTGTTCAAATCCTGCCTCAGGCACTTACAAACTGCGTAATCTTGGGCAAGTTATTTAATCTTTTTCAGTCTTAGTTTCTACATCTGTAAAATGGGATAATAATAGTATTCACCTTACAGGGTTGTTAAGAAGAACAAATGAGATAATCTGTAAAAAAAAAAAACTTTACAAACTTTGAGGTGCTATATAAATGCTAGTTGTTATAATTGTTGTAGTTATGCCACAATCTTTTTTCTTTCCGACCACATATATAAAGCACTTTGAGATACTTAAAATGCTATGTAAATGTGAGCTATTATTAATAATCTCTTATTGGTTCTTTCAGGGCAGCTAGGTGGAACAGTAGATAGAATTCTGGGCTTGAAATCAGGATGACTCATCTTTCTGAGTTCAAATCTGGCCTCAGACATTTACCAGCTGAGTGACCCTGGGCAAATCACTTATCCCTGCTTATCTCCGTTTCCTCATGTGTAAAATGAGTTGGAGAAGGAAATGACAAAGCACTCTATATCTTTGCCAAGAAAACTCCAAATGGGGTCCCAAAGAGTCAGAAAAAACTGAAATGACTAAATAACAACAACAATGGTTCTTTCTCTCATTCCCTACCTTAGCTGTTCAAAACTTCTTATCTCCAACTCTACCCCTTTTCTCATTCCACTCTAAACAATGACTTCTTTTCCTACTTTACTTAGAAAAGTGTAACTGTCAAACTCTCCTAACTCTGTCTCTACCCTTACAATCTCATTGTCATCACCCATTCTCTCCTCCTTCTCTCCAGCATGAGAGGAAAAAGTGGCCCTCTTGCTTGCCAAGGCTAATGCCACCATCTGTAGCCTTGATCCCATCACCTCCTGTCTCCCCCATTTCTTTATTTCATCAATCATCCCCCCTGTCTCATGTGTCTTCAGAATGTCCTTTCTAATAGCTCCTTTCTCTCAGTATAAAACATACTGTTTTTTTAGTCATAAAAAAATTTCCAACAGAACTCCCCAGTCAAGCTATAATTTCTTTCCTCCCCTTTACTGCCAAACTTTTAGGTGAAAAAATATTTCCATTCCCTGCCTCTACCTCCCCACAATCCACTCAAAGAATCACAGACTCAGAAGAGGTTTTCAAGGTCATCTAACCCAAAACCCAGTTGATTAAGAATGCCTTTGATGACTTTGTAGATAAGAGATCACCCAACCTTTGCTGGAAGACCTATAATGAGGAAGAACTATCTACTCACCTCCTGAACAGACAATCGCACTAGTTCTTAGGATGTGTTTTCTTATATCAAGTCTAAATCTGCCTTTTGTCAACTTCCATCCATTTCTTCTAGTTCTACTTTCTACGGTCAATCCTTCTTCCCTTCTCCTTTAAATACCCGAAGACAGCTACTGTCCCTAAACGACAGTTAGATGGCATGGCCGAGAGAGCACAGGGTCTGGAGCCAAGTTCAAATCCAGACTCAGACACTTACTAACTGTGTAAAACTAGGCAGATTGTTCGCCTGTTTCTTCCTCTGTAGCATGGAGATGATAATAGCACCTGCCTCTCAAGATTGTTGTGACAATCATAATTGTAAAGCACTTAACAGTGCCTGGCACACAGTAAGCATTATATAAATGTTAATTATTATTATTACCAAGTCTTGTCTCCAGATTAAATACCTATAATTCTTTCAACTCATCCTTATTTAGGACTATCCTGAGACCCTTCACTATTCAAGGGAAAGTGATCTGCTCAAGGTTACATATATAGTGAGCATCAGAAAAGGGATTTAAATACAAATCCTCTGACTCCAGAGTTAATGCCTTTCCCACTGTATCACACTACCCAATGAATACACTAGGCAACTAAGTGCCACAGTGGATAGAGTGCTGGGCCCAGAATCAGGAAGATTCATCTTCCTGAATCCAAATCTGACCTCAGACACTTACTAGCTGTGTGACCCTGAGCAAGTCACTTAACCTTGTTTACCTCAGTTTCCTTATCTGTAAAATGAGTTGGAGAAGGGAATAGCAAATCACCGCAGTATCTTTCCCAAGGAAACCCCAAAAGGGGTCACAAAGAGTCACATATGACTGAAAAATGACTGAACAACAAAAACAACAATGAATAAACCAGAAACTGCCAATCTTAGTGTTCAAGGCTTTCCACCATCAGACTCTGACCTACTCTTACATTCCTATGTCACACTAATCTTCTCCTGTGCAGTGCCCCAAATTTGTAATTGATTGCCCCATTTTCCATCTCTATCTATTGAAATCTTTTTCTTCCCTCAAGACCCAATTCAAACGCCATGTCCTCCATGAAGCTTGCCCTGACCCCTAGGCCTGAAATTGATTTTTTCATCCTTAAGATTACTCATTGAACATTGCCTGGACCCATCCTTTGCACTGATCTCACACTCTCTTGTATACTAAATATTTGTATTCGGTCATCAGTCAACAAGCATTTAAGTACCCACTATGTGCCAGGCATTGCACTAAGTGATAGAGATGAAAGAAGGCAAAAACAAAACAAAAGCAACAACAATCCCTGCTATGAAGGAGCTCACAGTCTAACAGGGGAGACAACATTTAAACAATTCTGTAAAAGAAGATATATGCAGGACAAACTGGCTATAATCAGTGGAAGGAAAGCGCCATGTTCCCCTTCTATTAGATATAATCTAATTCAATGACCACTGATTAAATACTTACTCTCCATAGATAAGTAAGCTAGATACTGAGGGGAAGATGACGTTTAGATAAGACATAGTCTCTGCCCTCATGGAACCTGTGGTATGGGAGAGGGCTATAACATATATGATATTATAAAGCCAAAAATGGAGGTGTGCAAAACAAACTGCTTTATAGGCTTCAAGGGAAGAAAGATTGTTACAGACTGGGAAGATCAAAATAAATTAACCTCACAGTAAAAGTCACATTGCTGCTGGTCAGCCGTTTCAGTCCTGTACGGCTCTTCATGATGCCATTTGGGGTTTTCTTGGCAAAGATACTGGAGTGGTTTGCCATTTTCTTCTCCAGCTCATTTTATGGATGAGGTAACTGAGGCAAACAGGTTTAAGTGACCTGCCCAGGGTCACAACAGCTAGTCATTGTCTGAGGCCAGATTTGAACTCATATCTTTCTTAATCCAGGCCCAGCACTCTATCTACTGTGCCACCTAGCTGCCCTGAAAATCAGATTAGAGTTGGGTTTTAAAAGATACTTAGCAATTCAATATGTGTAGGTGAGATGGAGGCTTTTCCAGGCAAAGATGACTTTGAGAGCCAGGGTGTGTAAACAGAAGAGTCCAGGGCCTGTTTAGGGAACAGTTTGGCTGCTACAAAGAATATATAGAGGAAAGGAGGATGATATAATACCGTAAAGTACAGTGGTACCAGATTGAAGGGGGCATCAAATGTCAAGCAAAAGGATTTGGTCATTGTCAGTAAGCAACAGTGGGTCGTTGAAGATTTCTGAGCAGAGGAGTGGCACAGTCAAATCAATGTATGAGAAAGATTATTTGGCAGCAGTAGGAAGGATGCTATTACCACAATCAGCAAGACAAAGCAATTAATCTGTGAAACAGGAAGGCAGCAGCTATTGCCAATAACACTTCTAGCCCATTTGAAGAGAAAAGAAATCTTAGGCTTCTGGGTCAGTGTTTTTAAAATGGCCATCATTGTGCTGAGATGACTATTGTCAGTAGAAGAGAGACATGTGAGACTTCTGTGTGGCAGAGAAGTACAGCTCTGGAGACCTTTCCTTATATTTGTGTTCTCCTGTGGTTTCTTTATGTCCCTAGGGAGTGTTTAAAGGCAGAGTATACTCCTAAGTGCTTGGGTAGAGATGACCCTGGATCAGTTAATCAATCACAAGGCATTTATTAAGCCCTTATTATGTGCCAGGCACTGCACTGATCCCTGGAAATACAAAGAAGGTCAGTGACAGCCATATCCTTGACAACACTTCCTGAACCTTTCCGCATTCTCTTGGGTAATGTCTAGTAAGTGTCTGAGCCTGGATTTGAACTCAGGTCTACTACAGCAGAATTGGAAGGTTTAGGACAAATGCTTGAGAGTGAGAGTGGAAATGGGCATATCTGCTAAGAGGGTAGTGGAATTGTTTAGACAGGTGAGAATGAGGGTATGTACTAGCACGGTGGTCATGGAAATAGAGACAGAGTAAATGAGATAATATTTGTAAAGCACTTAGTATGGTGCCTATATATATATATATATATATATATATATATATATATATGTAGTAGGCACTAAATAAATGCATATTCTCTCTCCATAACCCCAGATGCCAGAAATATGGAGGAGGCAGAATCAACAAGACTTGTTAATCAGTTGGATATTAGAAGTGAGGGACAATGTAAGAGTCAAAGATAAAAATGGGAAATCAATTGAATGGGAAAAAATTGTTGACAGAAATAGTGAATTCAGAAGGAGGAAATATTTAAAAACAAAGATAATAAGCTTGGTTTTGAACATGCGGAGTTTGGACATGCTGGAGATCTTCTATAGGCAGTTAGTGATTCAGGTCTAGAGTTCAGAAGAGAGATATACATGTCAAAGTTGTTTGCAAAGAGGGGATAGTTGAAGTTATGGGGATGAATGAGATTGCTGAGGGTATAAAGAGAGAAGACATAGGCAAGGGACAAAGCCTCTGTGAATGCTTACCTTAAGGACTTGAGAAGATGGAAGATAAAGAAAGATTAGAAAGATGGTAGGGGGAAAACTAGGAGGATGTGATATTCCTAAAGTAAAGAAAGGAGTAACCTGAAGGAATGGTCATCCATACTGTCAAATGGTACAAAAAGGTCAAGAAAGAGGAGGAGAATTTGCTTGGTTGTAGCCGCTGAGTTTGGTGTTTAGGAGGTCATCAGCAATGTGAAATAGTAGGCAGAGAACCAGCCTTCACAATCAAAAAAGACTTGAATTCAAGTCCCACTTCTGACATATACTTGCTTGGTGAGCCTGGACAAGTCACTTAACTTCCCTGTGTTCTAGGCAACCCTCTAAGACCAAAAGTTGCAGATAAGGTATTGATCTACATTGGAAAATGGAATTTCCTCAAGCAGTGCTGTCAAACGCAAATAGAAATGTAGGCCATTGAATTGTATGTAAGGATCTCTATGACCATATATTGACTTAGAAAACCACTTATTTACATTATCTTTGTTATATTGAATTTTTATTTATTTTTGTTAAATATTTCCCAATTGCATTTTAATCTGGTTTGGCTGCCCCACATATCTGACACCTCTGCCCTACTTTAATGAATTCATAGGTCCAGCCCCCATCCTGAATAACCTTTAAGAGAAGATTTTATTCAATAAGTAGAGTAGGGTGGCTAGGGGATCATCTGTTGGGTGGCCCTTAGAGTCAGCTTAGGATAGAGAAAAAAGTACTGGATTTGGACCCAGAGGCCTAGATTTCAATTGCTCCTTCTTCCCTGTGTGACTTGGGGCCAACCATTTTGGCTTCAGTTTTCTCAAGTGTAAAACAAAGGGATTGAATTGGACTCAATGACCTTTATGATCTCTTCCAGTTCTAAATCTATGATCCTATCATCTAGTCTTCTTAATGAAATATGAAACTAAATTACCTGCTGTAATTGTGTATGATGGTGGCCTAAGATTGAGAGCTTGAAAAGAGAAGTTTAGAACTGAATGAGATAGTAATTGATGAGAAGAGTCAAGACTTTGTTGTCCATATGGATGGTTCAGCTGAGATTGTGATCCCATTAATTTGTAGTGAATGAAATCAATTTGATTTCATTGATGTCTTCATTGACACTCAAAAACCTTGGAGTGGAAATGATTAAAAGGAAATGGTATGGTTACCAAAGGATGGAAATTAGCTTATCTGGAACTGAAGAGGGTTGGAGTGAGGCAGGGTAGGAAAGAAGACTGAAGAATTCTAGAGTGACAGTGATTCTAAATTCCTTGCCTTTTTTCTTTTTTGCATTTAAAAAATTTTGAATTTAACAAACACTAAATAAAACGAACATTTCCACATATATAGCAGTAGAGAAAAAGGATTATTCACAAAACTATAAATCTCTATTGCTTACTTTTCTTTGCAGTTGTTGTTCAGTTGTGACCAACTATTCATAACCCTACTTGGGCTTTTCTTGGCAAAGATACTGGAGTGGTTTGCCATTTCTTTCTCCATTTCCAGACAGATGAGGAAACTGAGGCAAACAGGGTCAAGTGACTTGCCCAGGGTCAAACAGATAGTAAGTCTCTCAGGCCAGATTTGAACTCAGGAAGATGAGTCTTCCACATGAGTCTTTTAAGTATACAACAAATTCAATATGCCAGTTTCAAAGCTGTTCCTTGTGTCTGTGATTACTTGTGGTCTTCTTTCTGGTACCTGACTGCTTTATATGAACTCTATGATCTAGTGACGCTGACCTCCTTGTTATTTCTCAAAGAAAACACTCCATCTCCCAACTCCAAGTGTTTTCCCTGATTTTCCTCAGTGCTTGAAATTCTCTTCCTTCTCATCTCAACCTCCTGACTTCCCTGAGTCCCTTTAAGTCTCAGCTAAAGTCCTGCTCCCTGAAAGAAGACTTTTCCTGTCCTCCTTAATAAGAGTGGCTTCCCTAGAAAATTATTTCCGATTTATCCTGTATATGTTTTTTTAACATATGTGGCATATAGTAGGTATTTAATAAAGGCTCATTTATGCTGTTTTTCACTTTCTTTCTTTCTTTCTTTCTTTCTTTCTTTCTTTCTTTCTTTCTT
>NW_020954580.1:18377976-18489839 GCF_900497805.2 Vombatus ursinus | reverse complement strand
CTTTCTTTCTTTCTTTCTTTCTTTCTTTCTTTCTTTCTTTCTTTCTTTCTTTTTTGTTGTTAGAGTCTTCTTTTATGAAATGACTAACCTGGAAATGTTCTACATGATTGCACATGTATGACCTATATTTGATTGCTTACCATCTCAGGGAGAGGGGAGGGGAGAAAGGAAGGGATAGAATTGGGATCTTAAAACTTTTTTAAAATGTTTAAAAATTTTTTAACATGTGATGGAGGAAAAAATAAAATGTTATTTAAAAATAAATGAATAAATGCTTATTAATTTGACTTGACATCAATTCATGTAAGCTTTCCCACATTTCTGTGAATCCATCAGTTTCATTATTTCTCATGCCACAGTTGTGTTCCATTACATTCATATATCTTTAGCCATTCCACAATGGTTGGACACTCCCTTAGTTTCCAGTTCGTTACCAAAAAAAAAAAAAAGCTGCTATGAACATTTTTGTACTTATCAAAACTTTTACTACTGCTCATTCATAGGACATTCATAATTTAGTGGCTTTTGGGAAATAGTTCCAAATTGCTTCCCAGAATGGTTGTACCAGTTCACATGTCCACTGACAAGGCAATAGTGGACCTGTTTTCCCTTAGCCCTCCAAAAACTGTCATTTATCTTTTTTTGGCCATCTTTGCCAAATCATCTGAGCTCCCTGAAAGCAAGGTCTGTGTTGGATCTGTCTATCCTCAAGTTGCTTTGTATGTAATAGGTGCTTAATAAATGTTTTCCTTTTCTTTTTGTTCAACTATCTAAGATAATATACAACAAATTAGTTGTAGAATATAAAGTGCCCTATAGATATCAGCTGTTAAAAGATAGCATGTCTTATCTTCCCTGTTAAGAAGAGACCATGTCTTCTCTTTTCTTTGTGTCTTCTGTAGGACCTCCAACAAAGGTGACAGTGGGTTACTCTCAGCTCATCCTGATGTCCGTTTAGTTATCCATTCCCAAAGTTAACTTACTAAACTCATTTACGAGGCCCATTTTGCTCATTTCTTTTGTTGCCTTTCTGTTTCCTATTCATTCTCTATGTATTTCCCTGTGCCTGGTTGACAGGGGTCATGTGAGAAAATGTCAGGGGCAGAGGGGTTTAATGAATCAGTGAATGGATATTTACATCCAAATGCAGACACCACAATGGTCTTATTGTTAGGAGAAGATGATTTGAGTTTCATGAACTGTGAGTCTAGGAGGAATGAAACTGAACACACACCACCCAAAGGCACATGCAAGGGGAAAGCAGATGAGATGTGGCCAAGGGGCACACATTCTGTAAATGTGAGGCCAGCCTATAATTTTGTATCTAAGGCCTCCATTCACTTAAAATTCTGATCTCTCTCAGTACTGTGGGAACACCTCGTATCCACAGAGACAAATTCCCAGTTCCAGAGCAAGCCTTTGGCTGTAATAGGAGAGGACTGCAAACACAGGTGTTCAAACACCAGCCTGCCTGAGGTCCTCAGTTTTCTTGTCTGTTAAATAAGGGAATTAATAGTAGCTAAGGTGCCTTCCAGCTAAACCTTCTAAGGGACGATGACTCTATGGCCACCTCCTCCTGCTCCCTCCCCCAACTCCACTAGGACCATTGGATACATAGTCATAGTCATAATGAGTCATCGTTTTCTAAATGAGATTCATTCAACTAATTATCTAAGGGAATTTGGGGCCTTATCTAGTTTTGTTGTTGTTGTTGTTGTTGTTTTTACTTTCTATGAACTCCCTACTATCCAAGAGCATAGCCAATAGCAAAAACAAAAGTTTAAAAAAAAAAAAAGAAGCATTATTCTAGTATTGGCACTGTTCTTTCTTCAACTAGATAAATTTTAATCAAGCAGATTTTCTAAGCTAGAAGGAGTCTTAGAGATGATCTTGTCTTCTGGCCTTTAAAGGGTTACAATTTTGGAAGAAATTCACTGGTACTCAGTCTTGAGAGGCATAAACGTGTTATTGCTTAATGTATTATCTCAGAGCTCATAAAAACGTCTCCATATTTCTTTGTTTTATTTTGGCCTGAAATTTACATCCTTCCTGCATTTTCTAGTCCATGAGCAATCTTCAAGGCCCCAAACTATACTTTTCCCACTCCCTTTAAGCACCCAGGTTTGAACTGGGTGTGGGCTTAATTTTGTTGCACAAGGACAACATGATGTATTCATTCATTCATTCGTATATTTATCAATTAAGTTCACAATGTGTAATGCATTACTGCTAGATCCATGCCAGAAATAAAAACAAGTGAGATACTAACCATTTCCAAAGATAAATTTCTATTTCCAATGTTTTCCACAAAGGTTTCAAAAATAAGTATATCATTTTACTCACTTCTTATTCTTCAATCAGAAATCCCTTCGATCCCTTTGTAATTTTTAAATAGCCTAATTCTTCTTCCATTTTTTTCCTCTTTATATACCCTAATAACTTACTGTACTTTCAAATGCACATTCTGATTTTCACCATCATGTGGTATGGTGGGTAGAGTCCTGGATTTGGGGTAAGGAAGACCTGATTTCAAATCTCCCTTCAGACACTTACAAGCTGTGTGACCTTGAGCAAGTCACTTAGTTCTTCTCTCTGTTGCCTTGGTTTCCTCAAATATAAAATGATGAATTGAACTTGGCCTTTAAGATTTATTCTAGATGTATGAGGCCAAGTTTTATTATTCTGTTTTTATAACTCATAAATATGATGTGAACTCATAATTGTGGATGGATCACATGGGTCAGGTATAGTACACGTTACACTAGTGGGTATATAGTAGGTACTAAAAAATACTTATCAAAATTTCCTGGTGATGGTGAACATTTTAGGGGTGCTCTTTTCCTTCTAAATTTACCACAAAATACAAATGATTCCCAAAGATCTAATGTTATTGCTTGTATTACTATTTTTAATGCCACTATTCTTCCTGAAAATATTAAAAGGCAATGCGGCATAGAGGAAGTAGGGCCATCCTTGGAATCATAGACTCAGGTTCTTGTTCCAGCCTCTGATATACACTAGACATGTGACCCTCAGCAAGTCAGTGCCCCAGTGTTCCAAACATTGAGACTTATGAGTTACAGACACATAGCCAGTGGAGGAAGCTTCCACACTGAAGTAATCACAGGTCCATGCTGAATTTTACTTTCTCAACATGCCTTGTATCCTGCCCCTTCTAAATTGCAATTGTAATAGCATGCTAATTGATTTCACTACACCCCATCTCTCTTTTTTTCTGTTCTCAAACCATCTTTGACCAGCTTCCAAACGGAAAATCCACTCTCTTGCTCAACAAACTCCAAAGGATCCATCTTGACTATAAGATAAAATACAATTTCCTCTGTTTGGCATTTAAAACCCTTCACAATCTGTTCCTAGCCTGTCTTTCCAGACTTATTAGATGGACATCGCTCCCCCTCCTACATTCCACACTATAGCCAAACTAGTCAACTTCCTGTTCCCCATAAGCAACATTCCATCCCCCATCTCTATACCTTTGCACAGGCCATTCCCTATGTCTGGAGGGTTCTTCCTTCTCATTTCCACCTCTTGAAATCTCTAATTTCTTTCAACGCCACCTGCTTCAAGAGGCCTTTCCTGATTCCCCCAGTTGTTAGGGCCTCTTGCCAATCACTTTGTATTTATTTATCTGTGAATCTGTTGTTTTCCCCCACATCCTGTTCCCCAGTAGAGTGTAAACTCCTTGAGGTCAGGGCCTAGCTTGATTCCACATTTGTATTTCCATTCTTTTCAAATAGTAGGTGCTTAACAAATTACTTGTATAGGCTCCTAGATTTAGAGTTGAACTGAGACCTTACAGGGTATCAAATACAATCCCTTCATTGGACAGATGAGGAAATTGTCACCTAGAAAACTGGTCACACACACTGATTGATGCTTTTTAGCTATGAATTATATCATCATACCCTCCAAAGAACTCAAATTGTGACTTGGCCAAAGGGCAATTAAAAGGTGCATGGCTTGACATATATAGACTGCAGTATTTTACCAATGACCACTTGA
This sequence comes from Vombatus ursinus, assembly GCF_900497805.2. Classification (NCBI taxonomy): domain Eukaryota; kingdom Metazoa; phylum Chordata; class Mammalia; order Diprotodontia; family Vombatidae; genus Vombatus; species Vombatus ursinus. The sequence continues at coordinate 18,485,816 of NW_020954580.1, read as the reverse complement.
AAGAAGTGAACTAAAATATTATCTAAGAAATGACTGGAAAAGGAGATGGGCTGGTTGTATAATACTAGTTCCCAAATAATGTTAAAAGACTTAGAGAAAGGCTCCCAGGATACTTAGCAGACTTTGCCTCCGTATCTCCAACAGAGTGTTTATGGAAGAAAATGGTCAACAATCGCACAGTATAAGGAGGAATGGAATGTCCACATTAATGAGATCACAGAGCAACTAAACCAGGGATAGGGAAACTGCAGCCTCGAGGTCACAGGTGGCTCTCTAGGTCCTTAAGTGTAGCCCTTTGACTGAATCTGAACAAAAGGTGGCACTTGAGATCTAGAGGGCCACCTGTGGCCTCAAGGCTACAGGTTCTCCACCACTGAAACTGTTGAAGCATATTATTTTGTTATTATTTGGTTATATTTAGTGTAATACTTGCAAATGAATAGAGGTATTGCCTAGTCTCAAGGTGGAGTCATTTAAAAATATGAGAAACTTCATTCAAGAGAAGAATTCGAACATATGCTTTCCATCTTTGGGAAAACATATACATTTCTAATTGGGTCTTCTTTTGGAGACATGTTGTAAGAGATAAGAGTTTCAGAGCTTGTAAATCTTTAAATATTTGGTGCTGAGATAAGCCTTTATGGGACTGTAATAGCTACTTTTATCTTGAAATTCACTTGTAATCAAGACTGTACATTCTTTTCCTAGATGACTTGAAATGGAAATTTTATTTCTTTCTGAGGATTCAACCATTTAAAATAATAAAGCTCCAAAGAGGCTTTATCAGTGGGTGAGAGCTAGAGGCACACAGTGAACTCCCAACCCACCTGTGCAATTTTTCCATGACTCTTTTTATTGCTTTTCTGAAATCTTCTCTTTTAGAACTTTCACATAAATATCACCTTTATCATAATTATACAAGGCAAAAAAGCTAGAGGCCCATTTCTTTTTAATTATTTGGTACAAAACCAATTTCCAAAGCATGGGGTAAAAGAAGTACAAAATATCTTGGTTTTAGATGGATTCACCGAAGGAAGTTACAAATGGAAAGGTAGTTTGGAGCCAGTGATGGTCCTAAAGGTCAGGCCTATATATTTAAACTTTATCTTTTTGACAAGTCAGGAGTTACTGAAGATTTTTGAGTAGGAAAATATCAAGAAGAAAGTAAGATTTTAGTAATAATAAAGTGAGAGTACTATATAGAGTATGTTAGAAGCAAAGAGGGCAGTTAGGAGGTGATTACATTAGTACATTAATTATTACATTAGTATATTAGTTATAAGGACCAAATAGGATTGGAATGGAAAAGAATAAATGAATGTAAATGACATTTTGAAGGAAGAAACAACAGAACACAAAGCAAAGGAAAAGAAGTCTATTGTCTTGGAAGTTGCAAGCATGTGTGACAAGACGAAGGGTGAGACCCCCATTGGACTTACTCTTCCAACCTCACTCATACTGGTAGTTTGAGGCCCTAGAGGGTGATTGACTGCTCCTCCCCTCAAAATTATAAGGTAACCCTAAGGGGTTGTGACTCCTCTGTATTTTGCCTGAAATTAGACTCAATTAGTCTATTCTATATCTCACCCAACCACAGTGCATTCCTGAACACATAGTTTCCGTTTCTTTTGTGTTTATTCTTCTTGATCATGGATGAATAAGTATCTGGAGACTGAATTAATGAGGTTATGACCCTGTGAGATTTGAAGGGTCAGAAGACTTAGAGGTTCCCTTAGTGACCAGGGTTAGTACCAGAGACTATCAGAGACAGTAACTGTGGTAACTGAGTCTGGTGAAGAGAAGGCCCTGAAGAGAGCTCACAGTTGAATGGGGGAGACAATATGCAAACAATTATGTACAAATAAGATTTAGGTTGATGAATGGATGGAGAGAGAGAGAGAGAGAGAGAGAGAGAGACAGAGAGACAGAGAGAGACAGAGACAGAGAGACAGAGAGAGAGACAGAGGATGTGATAAATGAGAGATGATCTTAGAAGGAAGGTACTAGCATTAAGGGAGACTGGGAAAGCTTTCTTTTAGAAAATGGTACTTAGGTTGAGACTTGAATGAAGCCAGGAAAATCAAGAGGCAGAGATGAGGGAGAGAGAGTTTCCATGAAAATTCATGGAATTGGGAAATGGAGTGTCTTTTCTGAGAGATAATGAAAAGGCCAGTGTCACTAGATCACAGAGTGCATGGCAGAGGAGGGACTATAATATAAGGTATAAGAAGACTGGACAGGTGGGAAGGGATCAGGTTATGGAAGACTTTACAAGCTAAATGGGGGAAGGGTTTTTATTTTATTCTGAAGCATTAGGGAGCCATTGGAACTAATTGAGTGAGAAGGGAAGGTGACATGGTCAGACCTATGTTTCAGGAAGATCAATTTGACAGCTTAAGTGGAAGATGGACTGGAATGAAGAGAGATTTGAAGTAAGGAGACCAAACAACAGGTTATTGCAATAACCCAAAGGTGAAGCAATAAGAGTCTGTGCCAGGGTGTTTTTGGCAATATCTTTTAACATTCAGTGGATACCAATGAAGAACTCAGTGCTCTCTATACTTCCTCCTATAATGTGACTAGCCCACCTTCCTTTCTCATTATACACTTTCTGGATAATGTCAACACCATACACATATTCATCAACACTTATCTCACCAAAAGTCCTACTATGAACTTGCTTCGTGGTGTGGAGGGAATCATAGAATTACAAAGGCTATGCTGATCCAGTACAAGGCTGGGCAGGGACTAACAAGATGGAAAGATTTGCAGTACATGTCCAACAGTGGCCTTAATCTATCATCCAAGGACTAACCTAACTCAAATCAGAGAAGCTTATTGCCAGAAAGCCGGCTGGGAGTTGATATTTTTGTTGGAAATGGCAACTCTCAAAGACCATCTATTAAGAAATATGTGGTTGTGAGTTACAGCTACGGTGGAAGGAGCCATTTCAATAAAATCATGGATCCTTAAAGTACTGAATTAATTTTGCTACTCAGGTGTCATGGTTACAATTTTTTAAAAATTTCTATGATTTAAAAAAATCCCCCTCTCATATATACATCTTATTCTTTTGAAAATTAATTTATTTTTAGTTTTCAACATTCACTTCTGCAAGATTTTGAGTTCCAAATTTTCTTCCCATCTCTTCTCTCCCCCCCACCCCAAGACAGCCTGCATTCTGTTTACCCCTTCCCCTGATTTGCCTTCCCTTCTATCATCCACTCCCCCTTCTCTTATCCCCTTCCCCTTTTATTTTCCTGTAGGGTAAGATAGATTTCGATACCCCATTGCCTATATGCGTCCTATTCTTCCCACATCTCTATCACTTGGTGCATAATATGTCTCAATCTCACATGTTCTGACAGAAAGTCCATGCTAAAGCACATCCAATTTATAGAAGGATAAAATATTTACAGGTTCAAATATTCTTGACCCATCTCTGTGTCTTTAAGGTTTTTTTGAGGGAGTTTTGATGTGTAGGACATAATTTCTACCTGATTTGGTCAATTACTTTAAAGATCATTCAGTCAGTCATATTTATGGAGGGGCTACTTCTACAGGATGCATAACTGTGCTTGGAAGAACAATAGACTCCTCCAGTCTGTCCTCGAGAAGTTCATGATCTAGTTAATTTTTTTTGTTTTATTGATTTTTTTGCATTATAAACACTTACAGATTACTCCCACTTCATGAGAAGTCTCTTATAAAAAAGAAAAACCAGTAAGTAAAACTAATAATACAATGATGTCATCTCAAAATTCATGTAATATTTCACATCCGTATCACTCACCCACCTCTAAATTTAAAAAAAAGAAGAGAAAAAGAAATCTGTTTTCTTTTCCTCCCATATCCTACCTGATTATGAAGAAAGATTGTTAAGTCTCTGTGATGGACAGCATGTTTCATCATCAATCCTCTGGAATTGCAAACGGTCATGGCATTGATCATACCCCTTTCAAATTTATTGGTTTTTACCATGTTGCTTTTACAATGTTACAACATTTTACAATGTTGCTGTTATTGTATAAATCATTCTCCTGGTTCTGTTCATTTCACTTTGTATCAACTCATATAAGTCTTTCCATGTCTTTTTAAAAATCATGAATTTCTTTATTTCTTATAGCATGATAGTAATCCATCACATTCATACACCACAATTTACTTAGCCATTCCTCAGATGATGGGCATCCCTTTAGTTTCCTGATTTTTGCTTCCATGAAAAGAGCCGTATAAATATTTTTATGTGAGGACAGGCAGATATGAAAAAATTAACAACTGAACACTACATTGGAAAGTGCCAAATGAATGGTATAGAATATAAATATTGAATGAATGAATGAATTAATGCATGCATTATAGGACTTTGAAAGAATGATGGATCCCTGTAAATTAGACGGATCAGAAAGGCCTTCTGGAGAAGCTAGGACTCGATCTTGGCTTTGAAGGATGGGCTGTAGGGTGGTAGTCCTAACATTTTAGAGCTAAAAGAAGCCTTGTTGGTCATCTAACCAAAACCCTTGTTTTTCACAAGAAAGACAACTGAGAACAAGAAAGAGAAGATGACTTGTCCAATGTCATACAGCTAGGTATGCTCTCTGAGTGCCTGTCCAGTACAATTCAGAGAGGGAGAGAAGAAAGGGTGGGGAAGGAAGGGTCAGGGCCAGATTATGGAAGGCTTTTATTGCTAGGTTATGGAATAAGATATAAGAGTAAGGCATAATCTTCTCTCCTTTTCAATTAGTTTATGGTACCTAAGAGACACACATGAAAACCCAGCCTTAAAGATGCTGCTACTGACAGTTCTGGTTCTCTGTATGCAAGAGTGGCTGAAAGGACCAGAATGTCAGATCACAATACCCCAGGACTGAGGATTGAGCCTTTAATAAATATATCTACATGAACATACTGTAGCTTTGTTCATTTCCCAGATTGCATATTCTGTACTTTTTCTCTGTCTGCATAGAGAGGACATGAATAATATGGAGACCACCTGGTGCTCTTAAGCAACATTATTTTACAACAGCGTAAAATATAGGAGAGGCGAAAAAAACAAAAAACAAGTTGCATCTCCCTAAATAACAAATCGTTTAAATTCACTTGGCCCAGAAAGCGATAAAACAATAGATTTGCATTGCAATAGCTTTCTTATATTCTGTTAAGGTCCAGGGGTGGAGAAGTTGTGGTCTTGAGGCCACATGTAGCCTTTTAGGTCCTCAGGTGTAGCCTTTTGACTGAGTCCAAGTTTTACAGAACAAATCCTTTTCTTAAGGGGATTTGTTCTGTAAAGTTTGAATTCGGTCAAAGGGCTACTGAGGACCTAGAGGGCCACATGTGACCTCAAGGCTGCAGGTTCCCCACCCCTGGGTTAAACTCATAAGTGTTTACTTTGGGCCAGGCACTATACTAGGTACAAAGAATATGAAGACAAAAAAACAGAGTTCCTGTCCTCAAGGAGCTTAGATTCTAAAGAAGTTAATACAAACTCTTAATTCAATAGATGTATTCATTCAGCACTTCTTAGATAACATAAGGTCATTTATTATACATCACTACAGATACATAAGGTAAATAACGCATGATCTCTGCTCCTGAGGGCAGTAGATAATAAGGAGTTGAATAGGTTGGTGTCAGTGGAAGTGGAAAAGACGGGTCTGATGATAGGGGCATTTCCTTAGCAAAATCAATAGGACTGAGCAGTTGATCAAACTTGGGGAATGTGGGAGAGGGAGGGTCAGTAGAAACACTGACAGGAATGGGCAGCAATCAGGCAAGTACCACTTGTTGATGCCAAGCTCAAGGAGAAAAGATGTAAAGAGATTTCTCTAGTGTTGTCTGAATTCATGGCCATTGTTGTGCTTTGGCAGCATGGAGGACAGTGGTTTAAAGAGAATTGAAAGGGAAACTCTACCCAGTGCTGCCATCATGGCCGTCCATGGGCCCTATACGCTTTTCCTTCTGTGTCTGCTTTGCCTTCCTATAGCATCTCCTGGCTAGAGTAGAGGCAAGTCCTTAATTTTGATCCTGTGTGTACTCCTCCAGAGCATATCACATCTACCCAAAACCTTGGAAGCAAGGAATCTGGGATTCAATAAAGCAGCCACCAAAACAGAATAGTTCAGAGGTGAAATTACCTCAAAGAGGCCCAACTATTTCCTTTTTACTTGTAGCTTTCTACCAAGCCTGCTTCAGGATGTATTGTCTCTGAAAGGCAAAGAATCATGTAGAGTTGGATCTTAGAGTCCTAACCTGTGTTCCTAGCCCATTTCAGAATTGAGGTCATTTGGGCACAAAGAGGTGAAAATTACTTAACTCAAGTCACAAAAGTTAGAAGAAGCAGAGATAGGATTTGAACCCAGGTCTTTCTTCTTATTCCAAATCCATCACCTTTTCTATGAAGATAGTAAGATATTTGGTCTGGATAATTGGAAGAACTGCTATGCGTTAACAAGAAAGATGAAAGTTAGAAGGAGGAGCCAATCTGGTGGGAAAAGTTGATCATTTCTATATCACTTAGTTTCATTAGCTTTAACGAAACTAATATGGTAAATTGATGAAGTGTTGTGTTCTTTTCTATGGGTTGGATATGTGGTCTAGTGAATCAGTCTCTTGACTGAGAGACATAGGTTGTATTCCCAGTTAAGAGAGGGGTTTCTCCCCTGGGGCAAAGACAATGACAGAGCCCACACAAATGTCGCAGGCACCCTGGTGCCTTAAGCTTGCTATGTGTCTTTGCTTCCTCATCTGCTAAGTGAGGAATTGATCTGCCAAGTTGAATGAGATTCATATAAAAGACTTTGCAAACATTTTGTGTTATGTAAATGCTAGCTATTATGACAAGGATGATGATGGAGGCCACATGGGATAGTTTATGTTGAAGTTCTTTGAAATGTTAAATGCACTCTGTAAATACGCAGTATTTTTGTCTTCATTTTACACACTGGAAAGCCCTGGTAGGCTCTATGTGACTTGGCCAAGGTCACACAATCACCAAGCAGAGAAGCCAGCAATAGGAAATAATACTTTGGCATCGTAATCCAGAACTACATCCATGTGACCACACTGCTTCAGACAACAGAAGACCAAAGCCTCTCTATCTAAAAGAGCTGACAAAAGACAGAGACAGGATTGACGAAAATGTGTATGTGTGTGTGAGGGTGTGTGTGTGAGGGTGTGTGTGTGAGGGTGTGTGTGTATGTGTGAGGGTGTGTGTGTGTGTGTGTGTGTGTATGTGTATCCATTTGGATGAAAAACAACTTCTCCCCAAAGGTAAGGCCTGCCAGCACATCAGCAGCACCTCAAACCCAGACACCGCAGCTCAGCTGCTACAGAGAACCATGGACTTCTACATTTCTCTGCCAATATTAGAAAATGAAGTCTGCTGGGACAGGCCTGAGAGGACTGTTATAACACTGAGGGAAGTTGGGCTGTCTGAGACGTCTGCTAAAGAAGTGTTTCCAATGTGACTCTCATCAGGGGGTTTCTCCCCTGTGGCAAAGACAATAACAGAGCCCAGAAAAATATCACAGGCCCTGAGGTGGGAGGTCCCCAGCCTCTGCGTTGTCTTCCTGGCAGTAGGATAAAACAAGAGCCATGCTGAGCCTTATCAGAGCTTTTCCAGATGAGTGCCTCAGAGTCCAGATTTCTCAAAGGATGGACATTTGAAACAGCTCTCAATATATTATGAGGCCAAAGAAAAGGGGTAAAGGTAGAGATCCACCAGGTGACTCTTAATATAAGCCATTTACAGAAATCTGCTAATTTATGATCCTTCTTCCTCTTTACTCCAACTAGCTAAAAAAACAGTTCATCCAGACACACAATGAAATCCATTAACATCATTTTATGTTTTCTTTAATTTTAGGAAAAATGCATTTTAAAATCAAATATTGTTTATTAAAGGGATTACTAAATGAATGGAGACCATTTTGTTAATGTAACATTTTTTTCTTTGTTTTCATACTGCTCATTTATTCATTTCTTATTCAGAAAGACTTTAAAAAAGGTGTTGGTAGTGAAATTCATTATTCTATTCTTGCTCATGACAACCAGTAGGATATCTCCCTAAGCACATTTTGGACCTCTGGCCAAAATCAAAAAAGAATCAGTGCTATTCAATGAAACTCTAGTTTAAATAAACCCCAGTGTCATTCCAAGAACAGAGAAATAATACAACCATCCCAAAGATGTCCGTGCACATTGCCGAAGGAAACATATGAACTTAAAAGAAAATAGTTTTGTTTTGTTTTAGTTATTCAATTTCCCTAATACTTTCTAGACAATATCATTAGTCATTGGGTCATGGTATTGAGACCTTAGGAATCATCTGGTTCAGTGCCCTGGTTTTATGGATAAGGAAATCAAGGCCCAGAAAGCTGAAATTACTTCTCCAAGCAGACCCAGGTATCAAGTAGCAGGGCCTGAATTCATACCTTTCTTCTACTGTACTTCATCTCCCACCTCCATGCATTTGCATAGGCAATACCCTATGCCTTGAATGCTGTCCTTCCTCATCTATCCTTTATTCCCTCAAGATAGTACTCAAACATTACCTTCTACACAAAGACTTTCCTGATCCCATTCCCCTTCAATTACTAGTACTCTCTCTCCCAAACTACCATATTCTCTATCTAGGCTTATATTTGTACGTATTCTCTCTCCTGATAGAATATAAACACCTTGATAGTAGGGATTGTTTCATCATTTGGGGGGGTATTTTTATTCCTTGTATCTAGCACAGTGCCCAACACATAGTAGGTGCTTAATAAGTGTCTGTTGACTGAGTGAAACCCAAGGTAGCTGACTTTATTGTCCTTTACAGAGCTCTTTGCTAATCCCTCATCACAGAGGTAATCCTGGATTCTTTTGGGGGGGGGATGAGAGAGAGGGATGTTTTTCTTGATATATTTTGTTGGAAATGATGCCAGTGGAGCAAAAGCCTTTGTTAGGTCCTACCATTCTAGAAAGACTCTGATATTGATAAAGGACTATACTGGCATATACAAGGCATTTCACAAATGCTTGTTAATTGGTCGTAATTAGGGGTCCAATCAACCTGTGTTTTGAGAGGCTTGTCACTGGGAGATTATCCATGAGGAATGCATGTTTCCAGTCCCAATTCATGAAGACCATCTACTAAGATATGGAGATGAAATCTCATCCACTTAAAGTATGATAGCATTTCTTTAGTTATACTGGAATACCTATGATATAGGCATTTGAAAAGTAACCTTGAGAGAAATACTCACCACTTAAAGATACCATCCAAATGCCAAGTTAGATGGCACTGCCTGCATTGCTGTTCAGAGTTCCAAGTCCATTCCTTAATGGTGTAAATAAAGTTGCCTGGCTATTACAGGAATCCCCAGGGCAGTATCCCACTGGTGCCAACCACTCATTTACAGTAAGTGGCATCTGTTACCAGCCTTGGGAGCAGAAGGTGGCACCAATGATTACTGCTCCTTGCACGAATGGTACTTTCCCAGCCTACTTACTTATTTTTAATTAAGATGCGAGTCCAAAGCCCTTTCTTTTCCTTAAAAAAAAAACTGAAACCTCAGTACTTGGTGGGTCCAAGGGGTAAGAGCTTTGGAGTTCAAGGAATTTTGATCCAAAATATGTAACCGTGGGCCCTGGGGTGGCTTTTGTTTTTGTTATTTTTGTTTTCTGCAGTGGCTTTCAGGAAGGGGCAAGATGGTACTGTGTACAGTTGACTTTCCAGGAGATGGCACTGCACCCTAAGGGCTAAATACTGGCTGTGGGCCCTTGGTAACACATAATGAATATTGTAATAGAGACATAACATTATAATAAATTCAAGACCACATTGCAGCTTGGATGTCACCTCAAAAATGCTTCTTGCCAGTTTCAAAGTCACTGTAACCAGGGTCGGGAAATGGAAGTGGGGTGAGGAAAGGTGGGAGGAGAGGGAGGGAGCTTTTGGAGACAATCAGACAGCCCGACACTTAGCATCTTTGTGAGAGGAGTTTTAATACCTTCAGCACTTGCAATAATACCCTGATACATATTTACAAGCCTTCTTGTATTCACCTCTGAAGACCAATAAAAGAAATTGAAGGACATGTGTTGTCTGCATTTTAATTTCCAGGTTTACAAGAAATATTTCATTATCCTAATTCAGGGGGAAATAGAGCAACTTCCCTTTTTAAATAACAGCCTCCTTGCATGGGGGGCAGTGAAGAGCAAAGCTAATCAGTTTCTCTCTTGGGAGGCAGGAAGGAGAGGCTGGGCACAAACATCCCATTTTGCTGGGGGTAGGAAGATGGGAGTGTGGAGAAGGGGATGGAGGAGGACAAAAATGGCCAAAATGGGATGACTGAGAAAGAAGGTAGTGTAGTTCACTAAGACTGCATTGTTGTCTGGATAGACGGTGATTATCTTTTCCCCAGGCCCCAGGATGTGACAATGACACCTCTCAGGGCACAGCAAAGGGCTGAGGGAGGTGGGGGAGGGCGAGCGATTGTCTGCTCCCTGAAACAGGCTGTTAGCCAAGGTGCTGATTGAGTACAGCACATCCCCCCCCCCCCCCCACCACATACACACATACACTCCTTACCCCCACCCTCACCCTCAATATTTATAGAAATGATTGAAGATCAGGACAAGGAGAGCTGGCTGTGGTGGTTCTCAAGTAATGCCACATCACTTATGGGATTTTGTCCCAGGTTTGCAGACTTGGTTTTCTCTTACAGGGCCGTTGTTTTTGATTTGTTGTTGCTGTTTGTTTCTGCTGCTTCTGCTCCTGGGGCTTTGCCAGAGACCTCTGCATGGAGAGGACTCACAGGGAGGTCAGCCAGGGGCACTGCTTGGAAAGGTTTTACAAAGGCAAATGATGCTGAAAGAGAAGAGTCCAACCTTGAAATGTCTTTGAAGGGTTTTGTATCACTCCAGACTCCTGGTGTGGTTTTCTCTTTATTACTCGCTTGATGCTGGTTGCATTTTGTTCCCATCTCTCATATAATATAGTCTCAGAATCTCAGAAGGGATCTAGTCCAATTTGCACTCAGTAAGTTATCAACTAGCCTCTGCTTAAAGACCTCTGGTGACAGGGAACTCACTCTCTCCCATGTCAACTCACTTTTCCTTATACTCATCAGAAATTTGTCTCCCTGTGACTTCTAGCCGTTGCTACCAGGTCTACCTTCAGGGGCCAAATAGAACTCTTCTTTCACATTCAAACCATTCAGATGCTTGAGGACTGCCATCACATCCCTCTACCCCACTCCAGTCTTTGTCACAGGAAGTTTCCTCTATCTCCTCAGCAATACCTTTTGCCTGGGACATATTTTTTTTTCTGTACACCCCTCACCAGCCTCCAAGCACCACAAGTCATTCTGGTATATTAAATATGTATTTCTAAGTCAATTACTAGCATAGTATAATATAGCATAAGATCACATTTATACAGTGCTTTAGGGTTTGCAAAGTGTTTTCTACATGTTATTTCATTTGATCTTCCCTAAAGCCCTGTGAGATAAAGATTATTAATTCTATATTATGGGATGGCTGGGTGGTACAGTGGATAGAGTATCAGGTCTGAAGTAAGGAAGACATCTTCCTGAATTCAAACCTGGCCTCAGACAATTACTAGTTATGCGACCCTGAGCAAGTCACTTAAACCTGTTTGCCTCAGTTCCTCATCTATAAAATGAACTGGAGAAGGAAATGGCAAACCACCACTTTGCCAAGAAAATAGTAAATGGAGTTACGAAGAGTCAGACAGAACTGAAATTACTGAACAATAACAGTTTCCACATTACAGATAAGGAAACTGAGGCTCATAGGATCATAGATTTAAAGTTGGAAACTGAGGCTGAAACAAGATAAATGACTTTCCCAGCTAGTAAGAATCTTACGCATGATCGAAACTCAGGCCTTTCTAACACTAGGTCCAAAGTTCTATTCATCCTGCCTCCTTACTGCCTCTTGAGGTGTGGTGGGGGAACATGCATTTCAGGGACACGCTGAAGCCAGCTCCTACTAGCTGGCAAAAACTGATTGTTAAATTTTCTGTTTGAGCCATTATACATCAGAAATCAGCAAATGCTACAAAATAGGGTTTGATTTGTTGTTTTATTGATTGAGTGGACTTAAGAAAGTGGTAGAAAAAAAATCTTAATAAAGCAGATAAAACTTAAAAGTGTGTCCTGCATACAGGTGTTTTTGTTTGTTTGTTTGCTTGTTTGTTTGGGGATTTGGGGGTGGATGTTTGTTTGGTTTTGTAGAGTTAGTTGCTAAACATTTATCAGCATACCCCTAATGCAAAGGGATGGGATGCGATGGGACAGGATGGTATATAGTATACCATCTGTGCAAACTTAGCTAGGGCCTACATCAAAGTCAACATGGAAGGGATACTAACTTGCTGTGTGACCTTAGGCAATGTACTCAAATGTTTTAAGCTTCTATTTCTTCAATTTCAAGTACTAGAATTTTTGTTGTTGTTGTTATTCAATCAATCAGTTCTGACTCTTTGTGTTCCCATGGACCAACTGTTTACCAGTAAGGAGCTCCTAGTACTTCATTGACACTGGGAAGATGGAAATCCATGAGAAGGATGTAGCCTAGACCAATATTCCTGTACTGCTCTGTAATCTATGAATCCACTTCAATAAATCCTTATGGAGCTGCTACATAATAGCCACTATGCTAAGTTTGGAGATATAAACACAAAAATGAAATAGCCCCTGCCCTCAAAAAACTTACATTCTGGGGGTGGGAGGGCAACATGACTACAGATAAGAGAATACTGTGTAGATATATAGATACATAGACAGATAGATAGAGACACAGATGCAGATACAGATATACTTCAGGCAGAAGAGCAGTAACATTTGTTGTAGGGATAGGGAATCAGGAAAGGCTTTGCTAGGACATCTACTCTTGAAGGGAGCTAAGGTTTCCAAGAGTAGAGATAAGTATGGAGAACGCATCAGGCATGGGACTGGTATACAATCTGCAAAGGCAGAGTGATGGGAAACTGAATGCCATACATGGGTCAAAGCAAGTAATTTGGTTTAGCTAGAATATGGAATGCATGAAAAAAGAGGAATATAGTATTGGTCTGCAAAGATAGTTTGGAATCATAACTGAAGCTTCTTGATCAGGGGAATAACGTGTTCAAAGAAACTGTAGCTGGTTCCCAGCAATGTTACTATAGGTGGCTTGGTCCTGTTCTCCCCAAATGGTTTTACCTAATCAGTAAAGTTCTCCAGACAAGCACCCACAGAATTGAACAGTAGACCCATGAAATCTGAAAACTAGTTCTAGAAGTCCTTGCTCCTTTTCCCAGCTTTAGGCTTCCTCCATCCCCGTAGATGTCACTTGGGATTCTAAGATCCTAGCGTTCCTCACATGAAACAGCAACTTGAAACTACCCTGGAGAGCTCCCATTGAGGACAGCCTGCAGTTATTACATGCAAAATGAGGGAGACAAAGAGATGAACTTCAGGGTGTCTCCCAATTCTGATACTCTATGATTCTATCTTTAGCTATATTGTTACAGACCTAGGTCATGCTACTGACAAGCGCTGAACACAGCATGCCTTTCCCCCTTTGTTAGCTATCACTGTTAATGAAAGCAAAGAGCACTGGACAAGGAGACTAAAGATCTGGGTTCTAATCCTAACTCTGTCTCTAGCCACCTCTCACTGAGTCTCAGTTTCTTTGTCTGTATAATGATGAAGATGGTACTCCATGACCTCTAAGATCACTTCTAGCTCTAACAGCCTGAGTTTGTGACTGCCTTCCTCACCTCTCCCTTTTGAGTGTGAGTGTGTGTGTGTGTGTGTGTGTGTGTGTGTATGTATGTGTGTGTGTGTGTGTCTCTAGATCTATGACTTCAAGGGTGTAAGGCATTCATGGAATGGAAACTCCATTCAGCAAAACCAATCACCAACTTCTTTATAACTTCTTTATAGTTTTAGAGAGTTGTTTGGAACAATGAGAGGTTAAGTTACTTGACAGCAGCAATACAGGGAGGGTATGCAGAGACGGGACCTGAAATCAAGTCTTCAACTCCATGGCCAGCCCTCTATCGATGACACCAGTGGTATCAAACTCAAATGGAAACAGATCCTTGCAGGTCACCTGTTGACTTAGAAAACTATAAATTACCATTATCTGTGTTGCACTATATTTTTATTTATTTTTTTAAACTTTTCCCAATATAATTTTAATCTGGCTTAGGTCACAGAGGAGTTTTCCAGGCAACTTTTCTGGCTACAAGTTTGATACCTTTACACTAAACAATATGGCCTCTCACTTCCACTTTCTCGGGAAGAAATATACAGAAAAACTAGATCATGAGATCCCAGGATACACAGAAAGTTGACACAGAGACTGGAGAACTTTGTCTCTTTCTCAAGGGTTTGGACAAGGAGCAGAGGTAGACCTCCCAGACAGAGACTGATGAGATTGAAAGGAAAGATACTGAGACATTTTTTATGACATGAAGACACTCCTGTTGTTTCTTTGAGGTTTTTGCCAATTATAAATATTATAATGAATCAACTGCTTGATCAACTATCAACATTTTTCACATTTTATTTTTTTTTGTCTTTTTTGGTAAGGCAATCAGGATTAAGTGACTTGCCCAGGGTCACACAGCTAGTAAGTGTCATGTGTCTGAGGACAGATTTGAACTTAGGTCACATTTTATTTTTTAAAGAATATTTTGGTGCTTGCTTCGGCAGCACATATACTAAAATTGGAACGATACAGAGAAGATTGGCATGGCCCCTGCGCAAGGATGACATGCAAATTCGTGAAGTGTTCCATATTTTTAACAATAATGTGATAATAGTAAAAATGATATCTTAAAGGGCCATTGTAATATTTTTGTGTAAATTCAAACAAAGGAAGTTCAACTACTAACAAGACAAGCAGAACTGCTTTGAAATGAAAATATAGAATGATATACTTAAAGAAAGTGGTATGAAGTAGTTTCATATACAATTCTGTTATTTTTGCATGTTTTAAATTATGTATGGAAATTTCTCTTTCTGGTGTTGAAACAGTAATAAAAACAGTTATAATTAAAAAAAAAGAATATCTTGAAAATAGATAAGTAAAAGAGACTTCAAGAATCATCCCCCCATTCTCATACAACTAGATACAATTTTACCTAGCCAATCCCCAAAGGAACTCATATTTGTTGAATGAATTCCACAACCTCCCTCTTAACTTACAATTCTTATAATCTCTTAGTTCTGACAAATAAATTTTGTGTGTGATCTTGAGCAAGTCAATTCATATCTGTGAACTTTGGTTTCTTCCCCTGTAAAAGGAAGGTGGGATAGATTAGGTAAGATTTAATGTTTCACCTACCTATAATGTTAGCTAATTCACAATCAACATCTCAAACCAAGTCTTATAATCCCTGGTCCTTTGTTCTTTCCTCTCCAACACACTAGCTTCTTTTGTTGGTCAGTCTTCTCTGTCAAGAGATACCCTTTCAGTGACTGGTGCTATCACACCTCTCTGGGTACACACACACACACACACACACACACACACACACACAGACACACACACACATCTTCTCCTCAATGAGTTTTCATGGTCTTTTCCTGCTTTTTTTCTATATAACACATTCAAATTGGTACCCAGGGTTGTACCTGAGAGAACTAGAGTGTTGGTTTGGAGAATCACATTTGGCACAAAGATGAAACAGGAAGGGAGCCCACAGATCAGGGAGTGATCACTCTTTTCCCCAAACATTATTCAAAGATCCTTTCTGGGAAATCAGAAAGCATTGATGATTGAGTATTCCAGCCCTCCATGGACATAACCTTAAGTATATTCAGTTGACTTCTGGGTGGTCTAGGAAATAGAGAAGAAGCCATTTACCCTGATCAGACTCATGGACCACATGGAAGATTAGATCTGAACTGTTCAGCACTTGTGAAACCTCTGTTTTGCTACCCAAGCTTCTCTTCGCCCATCAAGTTGCTATTGAGACCACTGCTAGAGAGGCAGCATGGTGTAATATAGAGAATTCGCCTTGGAGCCCAAAAGTCTGGGGATTGAGTTACTCCTCTAACACAGCCTGGATAAGTCCCCTAAGCTCTCTGGAATCTAGGCAGCTCTAACACTCTAAGTTGTAGAGAACTTGCTGATCTGCACAGGGAGAGGGAATTTCCACACACAGGACTTCCCCATTTCAGTGAAATCACAGATCTAGCCCTTAGCCCTGTTGAAACTATTGACCTAAAATAAAAGACTCTTAGAGTTGGAAGGGGCCTTAGTGATTTTGTATACCAAACCCACCATTTGATAGGTAAGGAAACTGAGGTCTTCTTTGTTCATAGCACACTCCATGCCTAGATTGTATTCACCATCTACCCACTATCTTTACCTTTTTATGTCTCAACTTTGCTTCAAGAGTCAACTAAGGTGTCACCTCCTCCTTGAAGCCTTCCCTAACTAATATAATGAGCTCAAATGATTCCCAAAATACCTTAACCTCTCCTTTTTCACTTGTCACATTTCCCTTTGTTATATTTATTTGTGTAGATATTCATGTTGTGTTTATTCATGTAGACAGAGTGGTAAATGATAGTTTAAGACTTATAGTCAGGAAGTTCTGGGTTCACATCTTACCTCTGAGACTTGGTAACTGGGGCCTTGGGCAGGTCATGTCACTTCCGTGTTTCTAAGACAGATCTTTGTGATTCATCTACTAAACTACAGATGGACTGCAGTCTGAATTGGTGGAGGAGATCCCTACATGGGGAGGATGTTGATAAAAATCATAGATCATTTGGGCATTCTTGTGTTTATGTGCATATCTTCTGTCCCTAGGGACACTATAAACTCATCAATTCTCTTTTGCAGTCCTGATTTTTAGATCAGTGGATTACATATAGTAGATGCTTAATAAGTTAAGTTCATTTAGTTAAGTTCAATGACTGGGGCATGAAATAGACAGATAGCAATTGACAGAGATGAGACAGTAACCCAAGCCTCCTAAGTCTTGGTCTAGTGCTCTGTCCATTGTGCTATGATAGTTTACACCAGATTAATTTGGAGGTCCTCAATTTGGTATAAACTGTTAGGGAAAAAACTCTCTTGAAATGAAGAGAAGGAAAAAAAAGAGGGGACCTTCCTTCCCCACGGTGTCTCCTAAAATCAATTAACTAATTGGAAGTTAATTAATTAATTGATTGATTAACAGCAACACCATAGGGAAACAGCATTGAACATGGATTAAACAATTCTAAATTTCTTAGATGCTTGACTTTTAGCACAAGTATCTCTGGTTCTGTAACTTCGAGAAGGGGGAACATTCCAGACCTTGGGCTGGGATTTATTTAGGGTTCTAATCAATTCCATAGGAGTCCTAGGAATGTTTGGAACATTACATTTGGAACACTGCATTTGGAACATTACATTTGGAACACTACACCCTTCTCAGAATGTTCTCAAGAAAATAATGGTCCCTGCTCTTTCCTGAACTGGACCTCTAGGAATGGCCTCATATTAATCAGATAATTCTCAGGGATAACAGCACAGATCCTCTATGCCCATTCTAATTCTTCTCCCTAGTTGGAGCAAACCTGGGATTCTCAAGTAAATCTAAGGTTCAGGAGTACAAGCCGGTGATGGTGAAGCTTAAGTGGGGAATGGAGTACAAAGGTTACCTGGTCTCTGTGGATGGCTACATGAACATGCAACTTGCAAATACAGAAGAATACATAGATGGGGCATTGTCTGGACACCTTGGTGAAGTTTTAATAAGGTGCAATAATGTCCTTTACATCAGAGGTGTTGAAGAAGAGGAAGAAGATGGGGAAATGAGAGAATAACATCTTTTCTGGGGTGGGGTGGGGTAGGGATTTCTTTTGTATAACCAAGTAGTAACCAAGTAACCAAGCAGTTTGGCTCCTGGTCACCCAGCCAGCCCCAAACCATGCTGGCTTACAAACTCATGCTAGGAACTTTCAGCCCCCCTCCCCAGATGATGCTAGACTACATCTCCCCCCAATAATTCCAGCCAGTGGCACCTCTAGGTAGCTCTCTTTGTTTCCTTCTCTAGTGCTTATCACTTTCTTTGACCAGATGGAGGCTGCAATTAAAATAAATATAAAGTAATATAAAAATAAAACAGAACATATTGCTTTTGCAGGGCATTCTGTGCCTGAGATTTTCTGCTACAGAAATTATCAGCTAAAAACACCTATTTTCATTGCCACAAAGCTGAGAAGGAAAAGTGATTAAAACAAAAAGAAAAGAAAATTAAGACTTCCCAAATAGAAACAAGAACAATTTTGCTAGAATTTTGTCCAACTATCAAGATAGATAGAATTTTAAAAAAGTATCACCATCATTTTGAGCTCTGAGCTTGAAGTCAGAAGACATGTCTGTCACTTACTAGCTTTATAATTAGTAAATCACCTTACCTTTCTGAGCCTCAATTTCTTCATCTGGAAAATGGGGATAATAGCATTACTGTGAAGAAAGCTCTTTGTAAAGTATTGAATAAATGTGAGCTATCATTGTCATCATCAATATCAGCAATTATAATGACATTTCCTCTTCAGGTTTTCTATACATAAGTCATGACATTAGGCATTGTGGATGCAGGAAGGACTGCAGAGTCTTACTTCCAAAAGCTTACAATTTATTTGGAGAGATAGAACATACAAATAAAAAGATAAATAATAATACCTGGAAAAGATTATTTGGAAGAGGCATTTGTTAGGCTTTGTCATATCTTGTTGGCAGGCAGCACTAAATCTAGATAATTACTAGCCATTTCACTTTGGGCAAATTATTGAATGTCTTTGGGCCTCAGTTTCTCATCCGAGGAAAAGTGAAATAGAAATAGGTTGCCTCAGAGGCTTCTTTGAACCCTAAGCTTACTGTCGAAATACAATTCTTGAGTTGCCGTTAGTATTATATTATTACTTATTGGATTTCATCTGTCTGTGGAGCCTCCATCCTCCAATGAATCAATCAACAAGTGTTTATTGTAAGTGTTTACAATGTGGCAGACCCTGCACTAAGTGCAGGGGATATGTAATCTTGGCTTATAACCTTCCCTCTCTAACTCTTCCCCTCTTTCTCGTGATCCATATCTAATCACTTCACAAGCTCTTTTCATTCTATTTTCATGGTAGCTATGGATATGGCTCTTCTCTACTCATGTGGTCACTACCCTAGTTCAGTTCCTTTTCACCAGGGGTGTCAAATGGGAAGGCCACATGAAACCTACAACCATCTTGGGTATGACCCAAACCAGATTAAAGTATAATTTGGAAATATTTAATAAAACAGATTATATTACTATATGATTTTCTAAGTCAATAAACAGCCCACAGTGATCCTTACTCATGATTAGTGACCCCATTTGTGCTTGAGTTTAACAATGCTCTTCACCTTTTACCAAACCTATTATATTAGTCTCCTATCTGTTTTTCCTGCCTCCATTTTCTCTCTTCTCCAATCCTTCCTTCACACAGTTACCAAAATGATATTTATAAATATTATGTATATAAATATATTTATAATATTTATATTTATAAAAATTTATAAAACACAGATTCTGTCATCTTACTATCCTACTGAAAAACCTTCAGTGTTTCCTCACTGCTTAGCAGAAAAGTACAAAGTCCTTATCCCAACATTTAAGACCTTAGACAATTTGGTGCCAATTTACCTTGCCAGTCTTTTATTTTACTCCTCTGCATCTCACATGCTAGAGTCCAGCCAAACAGCATTCCTAGCTGTACCCTAACCTTATTTTACTCCGATGTTTGTATTGTCTTTGCTCACGACCAGAGTTTTCTCTTCATAGCGAAAGGTAGCAACTGTTGTTTTTTTTTAAAACTGGTCTTCTGGTGTTCTTCTAAGCTTAAGAAGCCTTTGATGAACTATGTAGGAATCAGTGATAACTCCTATTGCTTCCAGGTCCTTCTGAAGGTCTTTGCTTATTGTCTGAGAATTAATTAGGCTGCTTGCCACAATGGTTTAGCAGTTCTTGGTGTTGTTTTTCATTTTCAACCCCATTTTCCTTTGTGCTTTGGTGCCACTAATCATGTTTCACTGTGGGTTTGAACAAAATGCTTGTCTTGCCCACACCTAGAGTCACTGCAATATCTCCATAGTCACTGAAATATGCTCTTTAAGAGCTCTAACTTTTGCACATTTTCTCGTAGTATTGTCCATTCTTAAAAACCATGTAATTAAGAGCACAAGAAAAGAGAACAAGGAAACACATGAGTATGGCATGAAATATGGCAGTAACTTACAGAGAACTCGCCAATGGTGGGGAAACTAGATCAATTTCATTTCATCAAGGTCAGATATTCTAAATCAACCTAGTGTCAACAGACACACACAGAAATAATCATAGCTGTCACAAAATGAAACCATATCAAAATTACTGCTTATCTCAAGATATTTGCTCACCAGTGTAGTAGGTGCTTAATAAATGCTGTTGAATCAATTGAATGGATGAACCTAAGGAGGAAAGACTTATGTTTAACTGCTGTTCATTTCAACTTTCCTGTTCTGAGAACCCCTACTACAGAGGTAGCTAGGCGATTCAGCAGGCATAGAGTACTAGATCTGGAGTTAGGAAGACCAAGTTCAAATATGGCCTCAGACACTTAGTAGCTGTGTGACCCTGGACAAGTTGCTTGACCTCTGTCTGCTTCAGTTTCCTCAACTGTATACCAGGAATAATAATAGCACCTATTTCCCAGAGTTGTTATGGGGATCAAAAGAGATATTTGTAAAATGCTTAACACAGTGCCCGGCACATAGTAGGTGTATAATAAATACTTGTTCCCCTCCTCCTCACACATCTACTATCATTATATTTTAGGGATCAGTGTAGGGATCCATTAGAAGAATATCTAATTCTATTATAGTAAGGAAGCCTATGATAACAGGTTACATTGGTTACATACAGATAAGGACATTTGAAAAGGCACAAGAACACAGAGCCTGACTGAAAAGTCCACCCAAAGGTGGATATAATACAACAAGCACATATTAAGTGTCTAGTGTGTGTAAGGCATTATGGTAAACACTGGAGTTGTAAAGATAAAATGAAAAGCAGTCCTTGATGTCAAAAGACTTTGATTCCTTGGGAGCCCTGGTCTAGGCCTTCAACTAAAATTCAATTAAATAATCAATGGGGTCCTTATAATACACCTATTATGAGTAATTGGTAGACTCCTTAAAAAAAAACAAAGGATTTTTTCTTTATCTCATGGATATCAAATCATAAATGAAGTCTATTGTCATTCCTTGCTTAATAGACATGGACTCCCACATTTAACCTTGACCTTGTCACTAATTCCATCTAATTCAGGTCCACTGTGTCTCTTACTACTGACCATCTCTGAGTGCCAGCAATCTACTAGGTAATACACACAATTATATGAGGCCTATTTTCAGGGGATCCATAATTTAAATGTCTCCTCTTCCTGGTATTGATCATCTCAGCAGGGTAACCAACCAAAGAAATAACACTCTTCTGTTATTTGCTCCACATTCCCTTCCATTAATGGCAACTTACATGTTGCTTTAAGCTCAAAAATGTAGGGATTGGTAAGAGAGGTTAAAGGGTTTGACACCAAAATATGGATAATAACTGCTCTGCTACTACTGCTGCTTTCTTTGAAAGCAGGAGTTCTTAACTTTTTGTGCCTGTATCATGGACCCATTGGGCAGTCTGGTGAATCTTTTGAAGCCCTTCTCAGAATTATGTTTTAAAATGCATACATAGGATCATAAAAGGAACCAATTATATTGAAATAACTGGGATTTTCTCATCAAAGATCATGGACCCCTTGAAGTATATCCATGGACCCCAGGCTAAGGACCTCTGTTTTGAAGGAAAAAAAATATGCATACAGGGCTCCCATTGCTTCAGGTGGCCAGAGGAGACACTGTGATTGCCGCCTGAATACAGGATATGTGCCTATAGGTGAAAAAACACTGGACTTAAGACTCAAGAAATCAGGATTCTAATCCTGATTCTGCTTTCACATGTCACCTCTCTGGATTTCAGATGCCTCTTCTGTAAAATGAAGGGGTTCCACAAGATGATCCTTAAAGTGCATTCTAGCTCAAATATTCTGTGATTCTAAATAAGAAGACCTGCCTCGGTCTTCTCCAGAGAGAAGATGCTTATCATCCAAACACATGCTATACTTTCCCTCTCCTGCTTCTTTTTCCATATTGTTCCCTCTATCTGAAATTCCTTCCTTCACGTTTCTATAGAAACCCTACTCATCCTTCCAAACACAACTTGCATGTCACCTCTTCCATGAAATTTAACCTGATCACTCCGGGAAGTGATCTCTCCTTAGTTCATATTCCCATGGCCCTTAGTGCCAGCACTACTCTTATGGCACTTACAAATCACTTTGCATTCTATTTACATGTGTCTTTTGTTTTTCTCACTAGATTATAAACTCCCAGAGGACAGGGACCATGAAAAGATTTATTTGTTTGTTCCTTTTTATAAAGTATAGAATGGAAAGGAAAATGGAAGAAAGATAAGGGGAAAGCTGGCAGAACTTGAGTGAGCAACTAGTCAATTCTTCTGCTAATACTATTTCTTAGGGTGAAGTAAAATGATAGTAATAGAGTCTAGATTTTTGAAGTTAGACTATATCTACAACATTAAATGGGCTTATTGGTGGGGGGTGGGGGCAAAGGGAGAAGGGACCCTGAACATAAATTGATACAAGTTGCAATAAGCCTCTGTCCCCACCCCCTTCCTCTGAGAAACATGAAATCATTTCAAAGAAAAGCATCCTTTGGTAGTGAAATTGGAAGCCCATTTCCCTACTGCATAAGCCAATTTTTTTCTTCCTTTCTTTTGTTCTTCCTTCCTTCCTTCCATACTTCCTTTCTTCTTTTCTTTTTTCTTTCTTTTTAGCTTTCAAACAAGACAGAAATAAAATTCAGGACAGAGCTAAATTGGTTTGTCAGGGAAACAACAACTGAAAGGCTCTTAAGCAAAAGAGAGAGATCTGTCAGATGGGTCAGACAAACAAGAGTCTTAACCTTGGAAACAAAACTGGGGGAGACAGTGCCTGACAACTAAACACTAACAAACTTACAGCCTCTCAGCAGGACTACCCTGGGCTTAAGCAAGTTCAAAGTCAAATTCCTTCCATCCAGATTTGTTTTCTGACCTCTCCTTTCCTTCTTATTTTGGTAGGAACAATGGAATGATGAATTCTGGTGGAAACAAAAGGCACACCTCTGGTCCTCTGGTCATTTGAAGTATGCCAATGATCTAGCTAAAGGAAAGATTTTATAGGTACTCATCCTGGGAATAAAGCTGAGTAGCTCATCTTAGCTTTCCCATTTACTAGCCATGTGACCTTGGGCAAGTCTCTCTGAACCTCAGTTTCCTGATCTATAAAATGGAGTTAATAATATTTGTAGTAGCCACCTCATAGGTTTTTTGTAAGGGTCAAATGAGATAATTTCTGCAAAACACTTTATAAAACAAAATACTATATAAAGGCAAACTATTGCTAGTATTATTGTATATCTGTACCTAGCTACATTAATCTATACACTCTATTTCTGATTAGTGTGCTACAGAAAAGATTCAATATTATGATCAAATTGGACTCATATTAAGAAAAAAAGAAAATAAGGAAATGCTTCTCCTACTGGGTATTTGAATTTTAATGCAAATTTAACTCTCAAAAAAAGCCTCTAAGACTCAATGGAATGAAGCTATAATGGTTGAAATGGCCAGCAGTGTGGTCACTGCCTCATTTGAAACTGCTGTTCAAGTACTCCAGATATGCTGGAGAGAGGTTTGCTAAGCAAAAGGTAATGCCTTAGGTCCTATTAACTGACCACGTTAGTTAGCCTTTGACACCTTAAAAGATGAGCAGAAATGAGAAAACATGTAGGGCCTTGAGAGCTAGGTGGGGAAAGAGAGAAAATGGGTACCAAGAGAAGAAAGAATGGAGAAAAGAGTCCCAACTATATAATTGATAGTTTTTTTATATAAAAACTTATAAAGACTATATAATTTATAATCTAGCTTGTGGTTCACCTTCTTCCACTAGCCAATTGTTCTTATAACTAGTGATGAAGTTGGAAATGTTGAAAATCTTAATTCTCTTATTGCTAAATAATATACACGACACAATATGCATGTATGAGTATATATACTATGGTCCTGAATGAATATCCTTCTACAGATAGTGGTTACTGTCCATACACATGCAGAAGTATAGTTAAAAGACATATACATACATACATACACACATACACATACATGTATGTATAGATTATTGTAGCTAGGTACAGATATACAGTTGTACATATATGTGTATATGACATATATTCCTACATAACAATAATATTAGCAATAGTTTACTTTTACATAGTATTTTGTTTGCTGGGTGCTCAATCCTTCCTTTCCCCAATTTTCTTAGATTTATGTGCACTCCATAACTATTGTTGGAGCTCTTAAATATAAAATTTGTCCCTGAGGTTGTTGTCTGGTGCACAAGGCCCTGCCTGGCTCTTTTCCGATCCCACCTTATTTGGCCACCTTATTTACCTACTTATAAGGCTGTCCTACTGTTGGATCTTAGTCACATTTGGAAAATCAACTGCAAAAAAAGTACCTTTAGCTTTTAAAGGCAAGGAGAAGTGAAACCTAGTTTGGATCTCTGCTATAGTGGGTTAAAAAATAATGGCCAAGCAGCATTATGAACTTAACTGTCCAAGCAGAGATAGTTTCACTTTAATGATTTGCCCACTAACTATGGGTAACCCCCAAGGCTCTATCCTGAATCTTTTTCTCTTTTCCTTTTATCTCATTTGGTGTTCCCATCAGCTCCCATGAGTTTAATTATTATCTCCATGCAGATTATTTCCAGATCTATATACCCTGCCCTAGTCTCTCTCCTGAGCTATATTCATGCATTAGCAACCTCCTTTTGGATATCTCCAAATGGATGTCCCATAATCATTTCAAACTCAACATATCCAAACCAGGACTCATTCTCCACTCTACCCCAATCTTCCTCTATTCTGAACTTCCCTATTAACACCAAGGGCACATGATCCCAGTCATCCAGGCTCATAACCTCAGCTAGATGATGTAGTAGATAAAATAATGGACTTGGAGTCAGGATAGGCCTGAATTCAAATCCTACTTCAGACACTTAATAATTATGGAACCCTGAGTAAGTCACTTAACTTTTTCTAAACTGTTTTCTCATCTATAAAAGTGGGATAATAATAACACCTACTTCATAGGTCATTATGAGGATTAAATGAGATAACATTCTGATTGTATCATCTAATATAAAGTCTTCTGTGTTAACACTTGTTTTTTGTCCTCCATTTTCGAAGAGGATCAATGACATCATGAGTAATGTCTTAAATCACACATGAATTGGATGTAAGTGAGGCAGAGTTACTCAAAGTTGTCAGTCTCACTACCTTTTCCAGAGTCATCAAAATCCAGTAGCAACACAAAAGTTGAGATCACTGACAGTGGCCCAGGATGCAATGGATGACTTAGGTGTCTCCAATGTCTGACCAGGCATTGCCTGATCAATGTCAGGCTCTAAGTACTCTATAGTACTCCATAGAACCTGCTTCAGCCACCTTCATGGTCATTGGAACAAATCGTTCTCATCCATCCATTCTGCCAGAGGAAATCTTCACATGCTTGGGTAGACACCCCTCTAACTCACTGATGGGTTTGAGACCTGTTGGTTACCCTCAACCTGGTTTAGCATATCTGCTCACACAGTTTACTGGGGTGTGACCACTGTTCATGCTACAGCTTCTTAAAACCACAGGTGAGAGTTGGGTACTATCTATCAAAGGTAGATGAGCAGCCTTGAAAAGGGCTCAGCAAGTCCTCACACCAGAAATGCTAGCCCTCCTTGAACACCTCAACAGAAAGATAAACAAACAGAAAGATAAAAAAAGATAAACAAAAGAAAAAATATAGAATTGAAACAATTAGGAAAAACTCAAGCTAAAGGACTGAGTGTCTCTTAAATGGAACTGCTAAAGGATATGTGTATTTCTCAGAACCACATGGAACTTTTACAAAAACCGATCATGTGTTAGGGCACAGAAATATTGCAAATAAATGAAAAAAGCCAGAAATAGCATAAGCCTCCTTTGTAGACCATAATGCAATAAAAATAGTAATCGGTTCAGAGAAGACAAAGAAAAGACCAGAATGGAGACTTAATGATGAAATTCTAAATAATGAGTGACTTTAGAAACAAATCATAAAAACAATAATTAGGTAAAAGACAATGATAATGACAAAAATATATGCCAACTTTTCTGTGATACAGCTAAAGCAAACGTCAGAGGAATTCTCAGAGTTTAGCATTACAAGCTTTCCCCAACTTGTCCTCTTTCTACCTTTCCAATCTTCATATACTTTATTCCTTTCTATGTCCTCTATAATCTGGCTACATTGGACTACTTACTATATTTTGAACACTACACTCCATCTCCTATCTTTGAACTGCTTGTCCCTCACGCTTGGAATTCTCTCCCTCCTCACCTCTGCTTTCTTATTTCCCTAGTTTCCATGAACATTCATGTTAATCCCCACCAGTAAGAGGCCTTTCTCAGTTCTCCCGGTTGGTAGTGTCTTCCTTTCTTATATTACTTTTCTTCCACTCTGTATTTATCTTGCATATACCTGTTTATGTTGCCTCTCTTCCTCCTCCTCCCTTCCCTTTTCCCCTTTAGAATATGAATTCCTTGAGCACAGAGACCATTTTTTGGCCTTTCTTCGTATACCTACTGCTCAGAACTGTACTTGACTCATAGTAAGTACTTAATAAATGCTTGTGGACTGAATAACCAACTGACTGACTGTTGGAGTCAGTTCAATTTGATTTGTCTCTGCCAGAGCTCATACTGTGTTTTCTCTCTGTTCATGCATTGAGTAGAGTGGTCTAGAGAATGATGGAGTGGAATATGATTTTCAAAAGCTAAACTAGAAGGGACTTGAGAGATGATCTAGGAAAACCCCTCCATTTAATAGAATAGGAAAATGATAAGAAAAGGGACTCTCCCAAGGTCACATGGAGAGTGAGTTATGAATGTACATTGAACTAAGCAACAAATTCTACATGGGTTCAGCCTTGCAATGGAAAGTCAAAGAAAGCCCTAGACCTTTTAGCCCTATCCTCAGCCTCATCTAAAATCTGAGAATCATCATTTTAACATCTCTTACCAAGATATTATTCAGAAAAACCAAGAAATCAATTCTTAATTTGGTTTTCATATTGGAAAAATAAAAATTGCCCAGAATGGCCAGATTGAGTTATATCCTGAAACTGGAATTCCCCCATTATTTCAGAAATGATATTTCCTCTCCAGGGATGATTGTGGGTAAAATTACAAAACAGGAAAAGTCTATTTGTCCCAGCTACCCACTCTTTCCACTTTTCAAAACCTAGAAGAGAGAAAAGAAAATTTTATTAATTGAAAAAAAAATTTTGAAAGATCTGATGGTGTCCAGGTAGACAAATCTTAGAGCAAATGTGTCAATGTATTAGTCTCCCAGAGGTAATTAGAGTTTTAATCTTTTCTCTCTAATCATGGAGTAAAAGGGTTTGGTTCCTGCAAAAGGAATTTTAGGTACCAATCATTGATTAAGGAAATTAGTTGAGGAGGCTTTTCCCTATGTTTTTAAAATCAGAGTAGGTGAGTGCCTACACTGTTTATGGATGAAGCTTCATTGTACCTATCTTTCATGGCGGCTGATCAACAAACAAATGAGGAAAAGACAAACATTGCCCCATAAAATTAAACCCTAAACCCAAATTATGACACAGAACTGCCTTCCTAAGTGACCAGCCTCCTGAATTTTGACTTCTCATCCCCTTCAAAATCAAACTCCTGGCCCAAATCCAGACCTTCTTTCCTTATGGATTCCAATGTTAGAGGGGGAAGAGGGAGGAAGGTATTTTTCTATAATTTATGAGTCTTTAAACCAAATGTCTTCAGGTTAATTAAATTGAAAAGTGTCCTCTTTGGGATGTACTATGTCCCTGGAGGTCCAATAAGGTAATAAAACTGTGGTGAAAAGTGAAGGCATTATTGCATGCTGCTCTCTCCTCATCAGCAGAGGTTTCCCCATCCAAATGCAGTCAATTATGGGGTGATTCACAACAGTTTTTTGGGGGGAATTAATTATCAACATGGTCTGTGTAGATTCTCTGACTGTGGAAGGGAAGAATGGCTTGCTATAAAAACTGTATTTGGGTGGGTTCAGCCATTTTTTCTACAGATTAAGCAGATCTGGAATATGAATGTGGCTGTTTTGTAAAGCAATAGGCTACAGGTTAGCTATTTAAAAAAAAAATTATTGCAGAAACTCCACAACCAAGGCATACTTCAACCTCCTGTACTTAAAGCATTTTAAAAGTCCCATCATTTTCTTTTCCTGTACCTTCTAAATTTTATCTATTTGATACAAATCCTGGTTAGGCTTCAAAGTCTCTGAAATGATACCAAAAGCCTTCTTAGAGTTTGGACAACAGTGAATGAATGAGGGTTTTGGAGGGGACAAGGAGAGTGGGAATTGGGTAATAGCAATTAGTCATCGGAAACAATCTAACCCATTTTAAATTTAATGTGGAATTCAGTTATTTTAGGATTCTTGAATATGAAAGCCATGTTAATCATGTAGAACCTATGTCTTATTAAGTAGTGGCAGAATATTACTCTTTTGTGTGTGTGTGACCCTGAGTTAGCAAGGACATGCTGGGCAAAGAGCCATGGTGTTATAAGCTCAATAATAATAATAATCTATACTTAAAGTTAGCATGATGGCTATTAGCCAGACCCTATCCTGATTGGAGGAATGTCAGCTCTCCAGCTGGGATAACTGTTTGACTTAGCACTTGCTTTACTAGATGAGAAACACTATAAAATAAGCCATGTTTCTTATGGGGTGGGGAGGGGGACTCATAAAATGTGAGTGGTAGAGAAATGCTAAGAAATAGCTAAGTACACAAAGGGGAGGTTGGGGGTTGGAAAGAAAATGAAAAGAATCTGAACTTGGCAAAAAGGACAATTGAAACTGCCCTGGCCCAGGCTTGTATTAATATAAGGGATAAAACAGAGATTTGCTTTGACTCCATCTACTTCCACTAAAAGGAAGGGAAGTAGATGGTCTACTTTGATGATTTCCTAGAAAAGGAAATGATCATTAAGACCTCATAAAAATGGAGAGTTTGCATGATTTTAGTCATTTTTATTTGTGTTTGCACATATGTAGGGGGAAGGACTGGGGACTGCTATGAGGAAATATGTATGGTGTAGCTGGACTTGGAATCAGAAAGACTTGGGTTTAAATTCTACCTCTGATGCTTACCAGCGAGGTGACCCTGGGCAAGTCACTCAATCTCTTTGAGGTTCACTGTGCTCATCTGTAAAATGGGAATTGTAACACACCTATCTCTCAGGGTCATTATAAAGATTAAATGACATAGTCTATGCAAAGCAAGCACCCAGTACAGGCTCTCATCACCTGTCACCTGGACTATTATTATGATGTCCTCTCAATTGGTCTTCCTGCCTTCAATCTCTCCCCACTCAAATCCAACTTCCACTCAACTGCCTCAGTAATTTCCCTTAACATTGATCTAAACAGGTCACTCTCTTATTCAGTAAACTGCAGTGGGTCCTTATTGTCACTAAGATAAAATATAAGCTGCTTTATTTGACTTATGAGTCCCTTAACATCCTGGAACCAATTTATCTTCCCAACATTATCATACTTTATACCCTTTCCCATATTGTACAATCTAGATCAAGTATCCTTCCCTTGTTTCCTCAGACACAGTACTCTATCTCCTATCTCGATGCTTTTGTACCAGCTGTACCCCATGCCTGGAATGTACTCCCTTTACCTCTGCCTGATAAAACCCCTCACTTCCTTCAAGACACAGCACACTTCTGCATGAGACTTTTCCTTTTCCTCTTAGCTGCTAGGACCTTCCTTCCCTACTTACATTTAGCTAACTTTTCTAAAACTTTGTATTTATCGTTTATATACTTGCATTTGTGCATATCTTCCCCCAGTAGAATGTAAATTCCTTGAAAGCATGGATAATTTTAATAATAAATTTAATTAATTGTTTTAATAATAATTTTAATTTATTATAATCTTTATGTTACCAATTTTAGCACCATTTCTGGCCCATTGTAGGTGCCTAATAAATGCTTGTTGATTAGTTATATTGACTATATGAGTGTCAACTGCTATTATTGTGCATGTGATATAAAGAGTATACATGTGAAGAATGCTCTTCAAAATGTCTTTGACCTTGTGTTAGGCTATTACTGAGCTCTCTGGTTAAGTACAAAGAATATTAATCAAATGTTGTTTCTTTTTCCCAAAATTGCAACTCTCTAAGTATATTTCTTAGATTCAGATTAGTTAGAAATTTTAACAAGAATATCCATTCTGAGGACGAAAGATAACAGCTGTCTCATGAAGTTCTTAGCAACTGGCTACCATGAGAATGGAAATGCTGTGTGAAAAGAAATACATGTCTCCAGTGCCAGGCCAGCTTGTACCACTGAATTCCAGTAAAGCTGGGTCATCAATTTGCTCTAGAGCAGTGAACTCATCACTTAATTTCTCTATGCCTCCCTGGAAAATGAGATTAATATTTTTTGTTGCTATCTTGTTTTCTAAAACTGCTGAAAAATGATAAGGTATTGGACTAGATTACATCAGAAAGGCAGTGTAGCACAATGAAAAGAACACTGAAAATGGAGGTAGAAAACTTGGGTTCAAATTTTGGCTCTTCTAATTGCATGATCTTGGGCAGGTACATTATCTATTTGGATCTATCTCAGCTATAAAATGGAGTAACTGGATTAGATAAGCTCGAAGCTTTTTTCCAGCTCTTCTAACTTCTAAGATTTTCTGTTCCAGGGGTTTTTTAGCTTTTTGTATGTCACTCGTCCCTTTGGTAAACTGGTGAAGCCTGTAAACCTCTTCTCAGAATAATAGTTTGTTGGTTATATTCATAATTGAAGGAAATGCTAAATTTCAGTTAGTGATTAGTGAAAAAAAGATATCATTTTTCCCATCCAATTTCATGGACCCCCTGAAATCTATCCAGAGACCCCTTGGAGAATTTGTGGGCCCCAAAATTGAGAACCCCTGTTTTAGTCCAATGCCATTTAGCAAGAATGTATTTATTAAATGCCTATACTCCAGTGGGTATTACATGTAGGAAAAGGACTCCAAGTGTGAGAGGGTCACCTATGGCAAGGTCTGTCATTGTGTGGCATGAAAGGAGGCAGAATAGGAATCTCTCTCTCCCCTCTCCCATCCTTCTTCAAGGAAGACTTTAATTCCTTACAAGAGAGGAAGGAGGAGGTTGTGGACCAGATGCTTAACCAGTCTATTCTCTTCAGAGAGGGGATACAGGGTTAAAATTATATCTATCCACTCTCTCAAATATTATTAGTCCAGAGGATATAATTGAGTTCAATCTATCTCCTGATCACTTTGTCATTATTATTATAATTATTGGGAGAAAGGAGGACCCCAAGGTCTATATCCAAGGTTTGACCCTTTCCTGACACATACCAGTTCCACCATGAATACACATACCAAATAGCAAAGAAAACCTAGTTATCCAGATCTGTAGCAAAATAGAAATCAGAGAAGTTATACATACCAGACAATATGGAGTTATGGAACTCTTCCATTGGAAGTAAGATAATTCAGCTCAACCATGAAAGAGAGTACTGGATCTCACCAAAGGGGAACCCCACTCCCAAGTTTCTAGAGTAGCAAGCTGGGAATAAGGATGTGATAGATCCATTGTTCTCTCTGTTGTTTCTTTGCTGAGACTTGTCATCATAGATTCAAGTTTTTCTCTTCTGCAAGTATTTTTGCTTTGCAGGCCAGAAATTTTAGTCTCATAATTCCCATTTCTCTTTTAAACCACTCAGAAATAGTGTGTTTCAGTTCCATGTTCTCCTCAAATTCCACAGGTTCCTCTGTCCCATCAAGTGTTGGTTCATTTTCCTCTGTTTTGTAGTATTTATTCATATGCCTGAACTCATTTATTAGATCTAGAATCAATATTTCATTCTGTTGTTAATGTTTTGCCTGTTGATTTATCTGCTTATGTTCAAGATCTTTGAGTTTTCTACTTTCTGAGGACTTTGGCAATTTTAGTCTTTTTTTCCCCTTTATGTTCCCCTATTACTCACTTTCTTGCTCCCTCCCCTTTCATGGTGGTTTCACTGGAAACTGGATCTCAAAGCATTTCAGCCTCCTACCATACTAGGCAATTCATAATTCACAAGTATAGATCTCTGCCCCAAGTGACTTTTTGGGGGACAAAACTGGCCCCAGCTAGATGCTGGATTCTATCCCTAAAGCTTAATGGAGTGAAGCACAGTTCCTCTACCCCCAAACACACACACACACACACACACACACACACATACACACACACACACACACACACACACACACACACACACACACCACGCAGTGTCCTATCCTAAATCCTTCTGTTTCTCAGTTATCTGACCCAGCAATTCACAGCACTGCTACACTGGTGTTCTTGCAGCCTGGAGTGATTTCTGTCATTTGGAGTTTGAGTATCCTAGGCTCTGGGAGGTTGGGGTCTGGGGTTCAGCTCTATTTCAAGCCCAGGGATATATCCTCTTTTCCCACTTTTCTCTTAGTCTCCTGCAGAAATCTTTTGTAGCACAGAGACAGGACACTGCAACTTTAGCCTGGAGCCTGTATCTCCCTGGCATTGGAAAGAGAGAGGAAGGATTGGGGTCTAGAGTTTTTGTTTTGCTGCGATTCTGTGCTGAGTCAGATCCTTGAGTAAGCTAAAACAGCCTCACTGAAGGTACTGTGGTGGGTACTGGGGGATTGGATACTTCATCAGCTCAGAGTAGGCATCAATAATAGATTTTTTAAGCTTCTTTTGGGTTCCAGGTATCCACACAGAGCTTCTTAAACTGGGTGTGACTGCACATGGGGTCATGAAAAATTTGGCAACAGTAAAAGGTTTCTGAACATGCAACAGCAAAAAAAAAAAATAATTAAAAATCAAACATGTAATGAATCCAAGGTGTTTCTGATAGTGCTTGCCCATGTTGCATTGTGCATTTTCACTGTAGCCTTGGTTCTGAACATAAAGCATGTGCACACTTTGCACTGTGCATGCCTTCAGGCCATGCAACACTAATGGAGTTGCAAGTGGAAAAAGTTTAAGAAGCCCTGTAAACAATGGAAATGACTGAAGCTGCTTTATCTTTGATGCATGATTTCTGTTTTGGAGATATTTGAGAGGTCATGGGGATCTGAGGAATTGTCTAGTCCTCCATCTTGTTGATCACAAGACCTGGAAATCTGGTCCTCTTTCTGCTGTGTTACATTGCATCTACCACTAGTAGGGTTGCCATAGACATACAAATTTTGTTCCATTTCCTCAGGGTTAATGAAGACTACTCACAAGTCTGGGTAGAGTCAATTGCTCAGTATCAGAGCCATAGAATCCAGGAAGATTAATTTGCCCACTATTCTAAGGATCCCTCTTTTTCCTCCAATAAAAATAATTCTCCTGAGAAATCTGGCCCTTCTATTGCCCCTTAATTTGTTCCTCATAATGAAAGTCTTACATTACTACACATAACTTATAATCCAAACAAATAAAATAAAATTGAGTCATTTCATGAGGAGATTTGAATCTGACACTAGCTAGTGTGCTAATGAATGTTGTCTTTTCATGTCTCAGTCACTCGCTGACTGGATCCAAGCTTCAGGATCCAAGCCAACTTCAAGAACAGAAAGTAAACAATCAGTGCTACTCAACACAGGTAATGACAAAAAAAATGTTCCATTTGTCATCTTTCCTCTGAGTTTTTTTTTAAGGTGGCATTTGTTGGGTCCCTGTTATAGTGAAGTTTATATCAAGCCAATTCTTAGCTTGCTCTGAGTCAGAAATTTATTCTTGAATTAGGTATTTCCTTAGTTTGAATATGTCTTCTAACCTGGGCTGACTTCTTTAAATGTGGTCCATTCATAAGTTACTCTTCAGGAAATCACTGAATGAATAATAACTTTAGACTAGCCCCACCATCTCCACCCACTACATCCTGTGATGATAACTGGAGTAAGTCTGCAAGCACCTTAGCTCTAATTAGAGCACCCTAGGTTACAATAGCTATGAAGATTACACTGAGAGGCCTATTTCATAGTTCCTAGCACAGGAGTGTGCTAGACCATCATTCACTGATGATGATGATGATACTGTTGGACAGGGGAGGGGCAATGGCTTGATGGTAATCCATCCTACCATTTGCAAATGTCATCTTATTCAGTTCTCCGTAACTTTGGGAAATAGGTGCTATTATTATCCTCATTTTACAGATGAGAATATTGAGGCTGAAAGAGTTTAAGGGATTTCCCCAAGTGATTCACACAGCCAGTGAACCCTTGAGGCAGGATTCAAACTCAGATGTTCCTGACTCTAAATTGAACACTATCCATGGCACCATCTAGCTGCCATAAATCCTAAATACCAACAAAGCTCTTAATCAAATATCTGATGATTAGAAAACAAATAAGACAAAAACATGCATCCTAAGTCCCAAACTCAAATCTTTTTCACCCATGTTCTCAAACAAATATATAAAGGAAAAAGGCCACACATAGTGCCTTTCCAACCATTTTAATGAGATATTTCTATTACAATTATAGATCCATATAGCCTACAGGATACAATATTGTCCTTACTTGGGACTGCAAGCACACCACTGACTAGTAGAATAGAGCAGGTCAGAGCTACATGAAAGTTGCTCCAGCCTATGCTTTAACTTCATCCTGACTCATAGATATAAAAGTCTCTAAACCTCTGGGTTAGAAGTGTTTGTATGGAACAAAGTTGTGCTATTCACAGTAACTATAATGGCACTTGACTTCCATCTTACAAAGTATTTTCCAAATTGCTGAGAGCTGCGATTTTTTATCGTTATTGTTTTTCAGTCATTTCAGACGTGTCTGACTCTTTGTGACCCCATTTGGGATTTTCTTAGCAAAGATACTGGAGTGGTTTGCCATTTTCTTCTCCAGCTCATTTTACAGATGAGAAAACTGAGGTAAACAGGGTGAAGTGACTTGCCCAGGGTCACACAATTAAGTATGTGTCTAAGGCCACATTTGAACTCAGGAAGATGAGTCTTTCTGACTTTAGACAGCACCCTATGTACTATGTTGTCACCTAACTACCCCTGAGCTGCTATTTATAGAGTGCTTTTACAGTTCCAAAGCACTTTTCATAATAACTAACTTGTATATTAATACTTTAAGATTTTGAGAAATAGTGTGGTATAGTAGATAATGAGCTGGCCTTGGAGTCAGGAATATGTGAGTTCTAGTTCTGACTCAGCTACAAACTCACAGTATAACCCTGGGTCAGCAAATTAACTTCTCAGTGCTCTAGGGCCTAGGGCCTAGGCAGCTCTAAAACTCTTGGTTGTAAGGGAACCCTGCTAATCTGCCTTGGTAGAAAAGGTTTGATCACAGGTCTTATTCCTATCCATGCTAAAGTTTAAATATATATATATATATATACATACATACATATAAATATATATATAAGCACACACATATATATGTACACACACATATAAACACATATATAAATACATGCACACATACAGTTGCATATATTCACCTATGTAAATGATACATGTGTATGTATGTTTATACCAAAATGCAGAAATACAGAGATACATATGTATTATATGTAAAATCTCATTGAATTCTCTTAACAATAACTAGTAGGGACTATTATTATACCTTTTCTTATTGAGATAGATAATGAGAGTCGAGAAGTTAAGGGACTTTCCCAAGGTCATACAGCTATCAAAGACTGGATTCAATGCAGGTCCTCTTAATTTTAAGGCTAGGGTTCTTTCTACTACAATTTTTAATCTTAATTTTTGTGTAACACTTTGGTATTCCCATGAAACCTATTGACAATATCTAAGAATGTTTTCAAATTCATAAATAAGATTCATAGGACTATAAAAGAAAACAACTATCTTGAAATAAAATTGTATGATAAATAAACAACAAATAAAATTGTATAATAAGACAAAAACAAGTTCAAGGACCCCATGAACTACACCATGCTGTCTGTCCTTAGCCCTTTCAGGTATGGCAAGTACTATCATGGCTTCCTTTTTCCAAATAAGGAAAGAGATAAAGAGATCACCGTTTATTTGAGCATCCTGATGAAGTAATTTAAAATCCTAGAATCATAGCTTTCAAGCTGAAAAAGACCTCAGAGGCCAGCCTCCTCATTGTTGTAGATAGATGAGGCTCAGAGAGACATTAGGTGACTTGCCCAAAGTCACAAAGGAAGTGTTAGAGGTAGGATTTGAACTAAGGTCCTCTGATTCCAGAACCAGATCTACTCCATGCTGCTTCCTTTGGCCAAGGTCAGCAAGCTGAAGAAGAATTTGAACCCAAATCTTTTGATTCCAGGCCTAACAGCCTTTCCAAAACCAAACCACCCTGCCTCTCCAAGGTCCAGACACTTTTCTTCTTGGTATATATTTTGCATATTAAAAAGAAAGGGAAAAAATGGGTTTTATGCAGAATCTGATTCAATAATTATAGGGGTAACCAAAAATCTGTGGACGAAAAGATAGTGGAAACACTCTAATTACATAACATGAATGAGCACCCAGTGGGGCAATAACTAAGGCAAGAATTTATCATTAAGCTTGGATGGCAAAATCCCAGCTAGACACCCCGCAAACGACAGCAAATAAGGAAGGTTCTCTATTAAAACACATACATTATCCACCATATTGATGAGGACTGACACAGCTGTCCATATTTCAGAAGAAGGAAACATCAGATAGCTATAGGAAAACAAAAATATAAGGGCTAGAAGGGAGTTGGGGGATTTTGTCTGTTTTGCTAAGATTTCTGGTTAATTCTATTCATTTTGGAGGCTTATCTATATAGATCAGTCTCTGAATAGCACTGACACTTTGGGGTTCTCAGGAAAGGGCTTGCTCTGTACAGAGCATTTTTGTTGACCTTTTTTTTTTCCTGAACCAAGTGCTTCCATTAATGTAGCATTTCTGTTTGCCCAAGGCTGCCCAGTCACTGATGAGTCCACCCAAATGATGCCTCCATAGGAGATGGGCATCATTAGCTCCATTTCCCAGATGGAGAGGTGGAGGGGTTAAGTGACTAGCCCCAGGCCATACTTGTCCCATCTTGGCATCAGGTACCAAAATAGGATTATCACTCAGAGTTCTTGACTCTTTGTGTACCATCCAAAGCTTTCCTGGAAAAATATTAGGTAGCATCTGTTGTGTTGGGGATTTTGTATTAATGATAAGATAAGCTCTCCAGGGTTGGGATAGCAAAACACTCATTTTTTTTTAATTCCTTCCTGAGAGGTGCAGTCAACCAATAGCCACTGATAGTGCTGCTTTATATAGATAACGAAACCTAGTTCATGAGCCAGATGACCCAGACTTTGTGGTAGAAATGTGTTCGTTTCAAAGTGAGAGTATGACTCACAAGGCTCAAATATTGTACAGTGTAAACTTAGGATCCCAATCAAACTGCTTATATAACCAAGATGCAGACCACCTATACCCCACTTTACTGTCCCAGCCCCTACCATGGCCTGACTAAGAGACAGATGCAACTTTATTCTTAGAGTAAAGCTCTACTAGCTTTCAGGACAGCTAGGTGGCACAGTGGATAGAGCTCTGGGCCTGGAGTCAGGAGGACCTGAGTTCAAGTGTGACCTCAGACACTTACTAGCTGTGTGACCCTGGGCAAGTCACTTAACCCCAATTGCCTCCCTCCTCAAAAAAATAGTGAAAAGAAGTAAGTGGCTCTCATAGCATTGTGGTCATCAGGGCAGAGAGTCCACATAGTTCATGGATTACCTCCTCTGGGAAACCTTAAATTTCTTACAGCAGCAGAGTGCTGGAGTTGAGGAAGTCAAGAAGACTAGACTTCATAATTGTGTGATGTTGAGCAAGACATTTAGCCTCTCTGAGTATCAGTTTCCTCATCTGTAAAATAGGTGGGTGGCTACTAAAGTTCCTTATATTTCTAGATCTAAGACTTCACAATCTATGATTCTGTGACTCAACCACCTGCACAACTCTTGTCTTTTCCTGATTATAAATTCATCAAAGGAATTCCATCCAAAGTGCCAGCACCTTCCTTCAGTAGTTTCAACATCTCAAGGATACCAATGGAGTCCCATGGCTATCTATCAAGTGAGGCTATCACCTCTCACTCTTGCCATATAACTAGACCATCTTTTAAAAATTTAATTTAATTTTTTAAGTTAACACAAAGCTATTTTCTCTCCCTTCCACATTTTCCGATTCACAATGAAAAGGCAAAAAAGAAAAACAAAAGCCCTATAACAAATATTCATAGTCAAGCAAAACTAATTCCCACGTTGTCCCTGTCCAAAAATGTATGTCTCAATCTGTACCCTGAGCCTATCACCTCTCTGTTAAGAAGTGAGTTTCATCATGGGTCCTCTAGAATCATGGTTAGTCATTGAAATGATCAGTTTTGAAGTCTTTCGAAGTTGTTTTTCTTTACAAAGTTGTTGTTATATAAATTGTTCTACTGATTCTACTCACTTTACTCTGTGTTAGTTCATACAAGCCTTCCTAGGTTTCTCTGAAACCATTCCCTTCATCATTTCTTACAGCACAAAAATATTCCATCACCTTCATATACCATAATTTGCTCAGTCATTCCCACATGATGGGAACCCCCTTAATTTTTAATTCTTTGCCTCCAAAAAGGAAATACTCTGACTATTTTTGCACACATGACCCCTCTTTTTTTTTCTTTAATCTCTTTAGGGTATAGACCTTGTATTGCTGAGTCAAAGAATATCCCCAGTTTAGTAATTTTGGGGGGCATTGTTCAAGCCATTTTTCAGAATAGCTGGAGTGGTTCAGAATTCCACCAACAGTGTATTACTATACCTGTTTCTCCACAGCATCTCCAACAATTATAATTTTTTTTGACTTTGTCAATCTGATGGGTGTGCAATTGTACAGATCTTTTTAATTTATATTTCCTCAATTATTAGTGATTTAGAGCATTTTTCATGTGAACATTGAGGGCTCAGATTTCTTCCTTTAAAAACTGCCTATTCATATCTTTTGATCATTTATCAATTGGGGAATCAGCCCTTCTCTTTTAATCACACATTTCTTTGATGACACTCTAACCCTACTTCTCATTTGTAATTCCTTGTTGGTAATATGTTGCCACTTGCCAACTCACATTATCTGCCACTCCAGTGCCCACTGGCTTATTCTCAACTTTGAGTCTTTAGAGATACTAGCATTCTATGATTCACAGCCATATGACATCACTGAAATAATACTGGTATTTAAAAGATGGACCCTTTTTCCCCATGGATAAGCTAAAAGAACTTTGCAGTTTCCCAGAGATAATACAGACTACTTTTTTTCTACCTGTTCAATTCAGTTCATTGTCCATTTACAATTTCCATCAAAAATACATGTCTTCCAATCTTAAAGTGCTCTGTAAATGCAAGTGTCTACTCTCCCTCTCTGATTTTTTATTTCCTCAGTTGAAAAATGAGGATAATAATACTTCTACTACCTCCCCCCGGGCTTATTGTGAGTAAAGCACTTTGTAAACCTTCAAATGTTACCCAGTGTGTCCCAAAAGCCTTAGTGCAAGCTACTAAGGCCTAAACAGTGCACTAAGATTTTTAGAACACCACATATAAAAGAATGATTGCAGAATCACAGAATATGTGTTGGAATGGACCTCAGAGGTCATCTGGTTCAACCCAAACCTGAACAAGAATTCTCTTTATATTATTGCTCACAAGTGGTTAACCAACTTTTACTTCGAGATCTCTTGTGTGTTATATATAATTGTACACGCGTAACCTATATCTGATTACTTATTGTTTTGGGGTGGGGGAGAGGAGAAAGGGAGGGATGGAATTTGGAACTCAAAACTTTAAATAAAAATGTTAAAATAAATCAATTAATAAATAAAGATCTGTTGTGGGGAACGGCCTGCTAAGAAAACCCACTCTGCTTTTGAATAGTTCTAATTATTATTATGGAGGTTTTCTTA
Source organism: Vombatus ursinus (assembly GCF_900497805.2). Taxonomy (NCBI): domain Eukaryota; kingdom Metazoa; phylum Chordata; class Mammalia; order Diprotodontia; family Vombatidae; genus Vombatus; species Vombatus ursinus. Next base: position 18,445,615 of record NW_020954580.1, on the reverse strand, counting down.
TACCAAACCTAAAATTGCCCCTTTTACCAACTTCTTCCCACCACTGTTAGTTCTCCTCTCTTGGACCAAGAAGAGCAGGTTTCGTTTCTCTGCCACCTGGAGCTCTTTCAAATCCCTAAAGGCTGCTATCACATTGCTTCTCCTACCACTGTATTCCCACCTCCAGTCTTTTCTTCTCCAGACTGAATAATCAATCTTTTAATAATCATAGTTGCATTTATAATATTTATATCTATAATTATATTATACTATATTTTACACACGGTATCTCATTTGATCCTCATAACAATCCTGGGAAGTAGGTACTATTACGCTTCCCATTTTACAGATGAGAAAACTGTGCTAAGAAAAGTTAACTGATTTTCCCAGCAGTACACAGCTAAGTGTCTGAAGCCAGATTTAAACTCCGGTCTTCCTGACTCCAAGTCTAGCACCACCTGCCTTCAAGTAATCCTTAACATACCCTCCCCTCCAGTCCTGGTTACCCTCCAGCTTTTGTCCTTCCTAAAATGTGGCGTCCAGAACAGAGTACGATACTGAAGATGCACATGACCAGTTACAGAGTATTGTGGAATGATTGCCTCTCTTAATCTGGGTGCCAAGTCTTTCTCAGTTCAACCTCAGATAGCATCAACCTTCTCAGGTTCCATGTTGTATTAGTTAATTTCATTTCAGGTACAATGTCTACGTCATCATAGAGCATAACTGCCTGAGATGGGGCACTTAGGCAATGAGTCACCTTTGCTTAGTGGCAATTGTCCCTAGAAACTAATCTCTGTATATTTCCAAGATGCTGATGAGTTCTGGTAGGGGTTAGGATTATAGGTTGGTAGCTAGTAGAAAACGCGAAGGCAAAAGAGGTCAAAGAAAACAGGCACTGGAAGAAGAGGTTCAAACTCTGGGCACACTTCCTCCTCATAAATCACTCACTGAAGTGATCTGTAGGGAATGGTAGTAGTTGTTTTCACGCGGGCACTAACGGGAACTCCAACACTCCATCCCAATTAGAATACTTACAGAATTGCCAGTAAAACGTTTTACTGACTTCACTTAATTGGTTTCATAAAACAAAGGAGAGGAGTCGGAGAGAACCCAGCTCCTGGCCAGGAGGCTGTTTTGCCTTATGGAACGCACTGGCATGGACCGTGTATGGGCCTCATCGCCTACTCTTGCCCAAACCTATGTGGTGCTTTTCATTTTCTTCTGCCAGCTAGCTGTCTCTGGGTGGCTTTATCTGCTTATTTAAAACACAGCACACAGAAGTTGCTATTGATCTTTATCTCTGGTTGATTCTTTGTCGTGCAAGCTGTTTTTTTTTTTTTCCAGCACAATATTCTGCCTCCTTTTAATTTCCCCTTTGTTTTTGTTCATTCCAAAGGTTTCAGAAGTGAGAGATAGATGGCATCAGACAGTCTGCTTCCTCTCCCCTCCTCCACCTAGTAGGTTGGGCAGTCACTAGGACATTTTACAGCCCAGCCCCACTGGCCTCATTGGAAGATGCATGGCCATGAGAGGCTAAGAAGGCCTATAGGATGCGCTGGTCCATCCCTTTGTCAGGGCAGGATAGGGTGCTTGCTCATCTTTGTCCAGAACCTTCTGAATCCTTTGGATGCTTTTCTGAATCATTACTCGTCCAGAATTTGCCAACCCTGCCTTTCTACAGGCTGTATGGGCTTCAAAGCTGAGTAACATTTTCCTCTACCAATCCCCACCCCCCCCCCACCAAAAAAAAGAAAAAGAAAAAGAAAAAGAAAAACAGGCTGCCTTTGTCCTCTGTAGCACGTTCATTACAAACAACAATTACCGACAGTAATTAGCTGTCCCGAATAACAAGGATGTTATATTTTGCTGAGCTATCCTCTGAAAGTACACAAAGAAAACTCACTTCCAGTTTAATCAAAACAAAGAGTATTTGAAAATGCTCTTTGGAGCTGGGAGGGAGGAACTGGCTTTTGCCACTTCCCCGTCCTATCACGGGCAGACCCTGAATTGCCTTTAACCCATCTTGGGCTCGGAAGGAGGCTGGGAGGGTGCTTGCTTGCAAGAACTGTCATTTCTGCCGGTGATTTTTGGTAATCCTGTTATTTGATTAGGCCATTTTACCATACAGCTGCTCTTCAATATGCATTTCTTGGGTTCTCCCAATTCTGTCGACCTCTCTCCCAGTGGCAACTGTGAAAGTGAAATCAACAATAAAATGTGAAGGCGGGGGGAGCTAAAGACTGTATTTAAACTACTGGAGGGGATGGGGAGTTGATTTACCAAAATAGCTGTATCAAAAAAAAATCTGAAAAACAAATTTGCCACCAAACAGTTTCAACTGCTCCATTTATTTCAACTAGTGCGGTATTAATAGAATGCCTAACAGCAGGGAGTAGGGAAATAAATGTATTCTCACTCACAAGGGAATGACTAAATGACTCACAAATGCAAAAATAAATAAATGGCTCCCTATGAAAATCTGAAACTATATTACTCCGGTTGAAACAACTAAGCTTTTTAACTGTAACCTAACATGTTAAATTCAATCAGTTTTATTTGAGGCCATAGACAGATCGACAGATCAATCTCCATTACCCTGGGCTTTTTTTCATCTTCATGGTGCTATTTTTCTTCCTATGAGACATTTCAGCTCATTTCCCTGAGCCTTCTTCAGCTTTAATGGTTGAATTTCAGGCTAAAAATTTTTTCCTTACCTCTAGAGGGAAGGAGGAAAAAATAGAGCAATGAAAAATTTAAAAATGAAAAGAAAAGAAAAAGAAAAATGGTAGGTTAAAATTCTCGGCATTGAAGGGGGAGGATAGTCAGTGCAGAACAAGAGAACCGATAGATAAATAAATAATATGCATTTGAGTTTTTTTTAAATGAGATATTAAATGTTTAACAGGTGTTCCCTCTTGGTACTATAAAAAGATCAACTTTTTTGTCTCCCATATAATTTGTGGACAGGTAGACCCTGAGGACTGGAATGAGGTCATGCCAATTAACTCACCCAATTCCTGCAATCAGAGTGGTAATGACATCCTTAGCAACCATTCCGTCACTATGGCTCCCGCACCAGCTCTAAAAATCCTTTTCACCTACTTTTAACTGGGGCTGGAATGGTCAAAGCCGTGGTCCTGAGCCTTCTAGGCAGACCAAGACTGGAGGCACTTACTGGAATCTCTGTTATGTGACTTCTCCCTCTGCTTCCCTGTATCCCCACCACATTAGAAAACAGCATCCTGCCCTTTTAGAAAAAGAGGCAACAAGAAAGAATTTCAGCTGGGCCTAAAGCCTGTAATCTGGGCCTTTCTGAAGCCTTTCTTTGTTTCCTTGAGAATTTTAAAATATGAAACTAATGGATTTGGTCTTTCAATTCAATCCTGATTATATTATAAATACCCCATGTGTAAAAACTTGGTTACTTGGCTGCCAATATCAATAATGATCTTATCAATAACATCCCGAAGCAAGGATTGATATTTGTATATGTTATGCTCATTCATTTAATTAACAAACATTTATATAAGCATAAATGTCCATAAGACCTATCTTTTTTTTAATACCAATATTCTTTCATTGACGGAAGCCACTAAGGCAATGAATGTATATTGATGTTGTATATCAATGTAAGACATTGAACACTAAAGATAGTCTCTGAAAAATTGAGCCTCAAAGAGAGAGATGATGGGCACTGGTGGCTGCAACATACTACTAACAACTGCCCTGGAGCAAAACCAGATGGGCAGCTAGGTGGCACAGTAGATAGAGTGCCAGGCCTGGAGCTAGGAAGACTCATAACCCTGAGTTCAAATCTAGCCTCAGACACTTCCTACCTATGTGACCCTGGGCAAGTCACTTCACCCTGTTTGCCTCAGTTTCCTTATCTGTAAAATGAGCTGGAGAAGGAAATGGCAAACCACTCCGGTATCTTCACCAAGAAAACCCCAAAGAGTGGGACTTGACTGAAATAACGGAACAAGAACAGTATTGTAAAGCAATGGTGTCCAGTTTAGATAGAAACAGATCCCTGCCAACTACATAGTGACTCAGAAAGCCATGTATTAACATTATCTAGATTCTATTGTATTTTTTATCTATTTTGTTAAATATTTTCCACTTATATTTTAATCTGGTTTGGGCAGCTTGTGTTTGATACTTCTGGTATAAAGGATGGCATCAGAGAAATATATGATTGAGAGAGAAAATGGGCTGCTCACAATGGAAATGCAAAACAACCAAGAAACAACCCATGTGCTTTATTGGTGTACTCAGGATGCCAAGAGAAACCAAGGAAGGCCCTCCGCACATTGGGCTAATCTCCTGTTGTAAATTTATAAAAGAAAATGGACCAAGAGTCTCCCAGGGTGGGCAGGTCTAACCTACATCACTACAAGCAATAGCTATATAAATGAGGCAACAAATCAGCTAGGGTTTTGAAGTATATATACTTTCAGTCATAATTTTACACATGAATATACAATATAATATTCTCTTGCTAGAAGACATTTTAAATTTCAGTTTCCTAAGGATGGATTAAGAATAAGGTACCTCACATCGCACTTATCAGACTGGCTAACATGACACAACAGGAAAATGATAAATGTTGGAGAAGATGTGGGGAAAATGGAACACTAATGCACTGTTGGTGGAGTTGTGAACTGAGCCAACCATTCTGGAGAGCAATTTGGAACAATGCCCAAAGGGTTATAAAAAATGTGCATACCCTTTAACCCAGCAATAGCACTTCTAGGGCTGTATCCCAAAGAGATCATAAAAATGGGAAAAGGACCTATGTGTACAAAAATATTTATAGCAGCTCATTTTGTGATGGCCAAGAATTAGAAATTGAGGGGATGCCCATCAATTGTGGAATGACACAAATAGTTGTGGTATATGAATGTAATGGAATACTATTGTGCTATTCAGAAAAATCTGGAAAGACTTGTATGGACTGATGCTGAGTGAAGTGAGCAAAACCAGGGGAACATTGTACACAGTAACAGAAACATTGTGTGATGACCAGCATTGATAGACTCAGCTCTTCTCAGCAGTACAATGATCTAAGACAATTCCAAAATACTCATGATGGAAAATGCTTCCACATCCAGCGAAAGAGGTATGGAGTCTGAATGCAGATCAAAGCATACTATTTTCTCTTTTTTTCTTTCTCATGGTTTTTCCCTTTAGTTCTGATTGTTCTTTCACAACATGACTAATGTGAAAATATGTGTAATATGATTGTACATGTATGGCTTATATCAGATTGCATGCTGTCTTGGGAAGGGGGGAGGGTAGGGAGGGGGAAAAATTTAGAATTCAAAATCCTATAAAAGTGAATGTTGAAAACTAAAAACAAAGAGAAAAAAAAGGATAAGGTACCCCTTCTACAGTATATGGCAAAAAATATCATTAAAATTCAGAACAAAAGGGGAGCTGAGGATTTATCAGTCAAACCTTGTTATTTTGCAGAGTAAGGTAACTGAGGCCCCAGAGAGGGAACACAGCTAGTCAGTGGAAGAGCCCAAACTATATCCATCTAGACCCTGACTTTCTAGACAATGATCTTTCTAATATTATACACTAGGGCAATCATCTTTGGCTTTAACAATTTCAATTTAATTCAACAAGAGTTTATCTATCAATTTTTCTGTGTCTCACACTTTGCTAAGCATGGAATGGGATGCAAGAAATAAAAAGTCTAATAAAATTGAAGATATCCCTGCACTTTTTGGGTTTATAATCTAGCTGGGAAAGTGAATTCTTAATGGAGGCAACATGGCTGAGTGAAATGACCAATGACCTTGGTGTCAGGAGAGATCTAGATTTGAATCCTGCTCCTCTCCCCCAGAATCTTATTAGCTATATAACTATAGACCAATGCTTTCACCTTGCTGAGCCTCAATTTCTTTGTCTGTAAAATGGGTGTAATGATATTTATACTGCCTTTCACAGGGTTGTTTTGAGTCTCAAACTAGATGACACGTAAGCAAAGGGTTTTGCAAACTTGAAAGTACCAAACAAAAGCCAAATATTATTATTCTTTATGGTTTTCTGACCACAACTTGGTTCTGTTCAAAAGATCTGTTCAAATCCAGGCCACAACTTGGTTCAAAGATCTATAGTTCTCTGACATCCTGACTTATTTTCTTAATGAATAATATTCCAGGAACATTCAAATTAAGAAACTCCACAAGGAATTCTCAGGTCACACAAAGTATAAATTACAAGTAAGATAAGTGACCTAACAGGGTGAGAAGGCTTCCTTGTGTTCAGTGGGAGAGTATCTAACAAGAAAAGCCAATAATAGAATAGCTATATGCATAGACAGGTCTCCCAAACACTAGTGATAGACCTCCAGGTAAACCTATGACTTCAGCAGTGATTTGCAGAGTCAATGGGATCTGAAATGTCAGCAGTGACTATATATTTCTCATTGGAGGGTATCAATTCTCCATTTTCCTAATTGATTCCAGGAACACAGGACACTCTGAGTGCCGTCTGCTGCTCACTGATTGCTAGGCAAACATTATTGAAGTGTCAATATTTGCTCTTTTCTGAGAACCATGACTGTCTGGAAGGCCATCTTTCATTGGGGACAGTGTTCTCCTATGTTTCGTGGGCATGGAGAGCCAACAGACCAAATTCTGATTTTGTTGTTTTGTTTCACCCATTTGAAACATGATAGTAACTTAGTTTGGAAGCCACTATATGCCATGAAGGTATATTTAGAGTCGAGGAAGTGGGTGATTTCCCAGTAGGTACAGCTTCTGGCCTCTGCCACTGGGGATGAAATGTGGCACAATGGAAAGACCATCAAAATTAGAGTCCTGAATTTGGAATTACTCAAATTCAGATTCTAACTTTACCATTTTCTGTAGCACTGATACACTGGGCAAGTCACTCAACCTCTCTGTGTCTCAGTTTCCTTATTTGTAAGTAAAATGAAGGGATTACCAGAGGTGGGGAACCTGCAGCCTCGAGGGCACATGTGGCCCTCTAGGTCCTCAGGTGTGTGCCCTGTTCCCCACCCCGGGTTAGACTAAAGACCCTTTAAAACCCCTCTCAGTTCTAAATCTATGACCCGTAAGTCCTGAGTTACACCAGTGAGAATCCAAAGCGTGAAACATGCCATTGTGACTTTGGCTGCTGACAGTCCAGGTTATTGAATCCTTCTCTCTCCCAAGCTGTTTATAGAAACAGAACAGATGATGGCAGGGAATAATTTAGTAGTTTGGACAGGTTGGCATCATCCACTTGAATTGAGATGCAAACATGCAGACCTGCCTTAGGATAGAGAATCTTATAGCTCTTGGCTTTCTACATTATGGAGACGGCTATCATCCCCATAATGTAGAAAATGTAAAAAGGATATTTGATTTTTTTCTTTCAGAAGTCTGGTACAATGGAAAGAACAGTGGACTACAGTCATAAAATTCAGATTTGAGTCCTGTTCAGGCACTTATTAGCTGAGTAACATTGGCCTAGTGACAACCACTCCTAACCTCAGTCTCCTGGTAAGTAAAACAGAGATGATGACACTCTCACGGTCAATCTACCCAGGGAGTTTCAAATGAAAATGCATTGTAATCTGCTAGGCACTGCATAAGTACAGGTATTGTTATCACTATTTCTTCTACTCAGTCCATCCAAAGAGTTGTATTCTATTGTGACTTTTGTTGAAGAAAGTAGAAGAGATAGAGCGGGCATCATAGTAGTCCCATGGCGAGGCTCTTCCAGGCTGTACCACAGTTGTTGCAAGCAAATAGCATAATTTGATATTCTCTTTTGTGGAAAACCTAATTCCTAACTTTTCCCTAAGGCCTGCAAAATTCTGCCCTTATAATAGCAAGCAGGGAAAAAGCAGTGGGATTTGAGGCAGTACTACATTCTTAGTCTGTCTTTCCTCTATGTTCTATATTCCATAGATCTAGGCCTGGAAGTCTAAGAAACTAAGACATCATGTCATCTGACAGCCTCATTTACAGATAAGAAAACTGAAGCTCAAAATATTTGAGTGACCACAAGTTTAGTAAGTATCAGAGTCAGAATTTGAATCTGGATCTTCTGAGGCTCTACATATAACACTCTAACCACCAAACTACCTGCCTGGAACAAGACTAAATCGTAGGAATTAGCCCATTCTGATGGGAAGGCAAACAAGCAAACAACCATGTATGCACAGGATATGTAAGTATGAATGGGAGGGAATGCTAGAGGAAGCCTGAGGAGAATAGAGAAAGACCTCCCATAGAAATTAGGAATTGAGCTGAAAGGCAACTTAAAGGAAGGTGGGAGTGTAGGACAGGACAAGGGAGAGGACTCCAGGCATAGCAGACAGTCAGTGAAAAGGTACAGAATGAAGAGTAGCATGTATGGGACTCCACAGGAAGGCCAAGAATTCTGCTGGGTTGCAGAGTATCTAGGCCCCGATTAGTAAGAAAAACAAATCCCAGGTCTTTGCATTATTCAAATTTGTACTGCATATTTCCACTAGGCCAGAACCAGTGACCATATTTTCCATAATTGTAACCTTACATGGTGCAAATTCAAATACATGTGACCACTTCCCAGGATTTATTATTCTCACTAATTAAGACCTGGCTACATTAGAAGATGGGAAAGGCAAGAAGAGTCTGGGTTGTGAAGGGTTTCAAAAACCAAGAAAGTGACTTGCCAAAGGTCACATAGTAACTATGGGACAAACTATTGGTATTCAAATCTATCTAGGTCTCATGAATCCAAGGCTAGTTTCCCTTCTCATACATTACACATGAGAAGCAGTGGTAAAATATTAATAAATAATATGATAGACATTTCTTTGGCACTTAAAAGACTGAGCAATACTTTATATAAATAAGCACATTGGAGCCTCAAGATAACCCCAAAAGGTAAGTATACAGGGAGAAAACCAAGGGTCAGAAAAGATTAAGGGACTTGTCTAGGGTCACAAAACTGGTAGATGTCAGAGGCCATATTCAAAACTAGATCTTTCCAAGTCAAGGAAAGAGTCAGCTATCAAAGTCATGATGTCATAAATTTGTGAACAAAGGTACAACACGTGTCTTAATAAGATGGATAAGCTAGAGAGCCTGATACAAAGAAGAGATTTTGACTCCAGAGGTATCATTGAAATATGGTGGCATGGGACACATGATTCAGAAGGAATAAGACAGATGGAAGCAGTGAGGAGAATGTAGCATCACACACAAAAAAGACATACTTACATGAGGAAATCTAAGAACCCAGAGGGAAAGTGTATTAGAGATAATCTGATTGATTAAGATCGATGGAGGGAGAAATAGAAATAATACTGTCATAGGAGTATACTAGAGTGTAGACTAGGCGTTGGCAAAACGGTCTGTGGGCCAAATTCAGCCCACTACTTTTTTTGCATAGTTCTCAAATTATTGATGGTTTGATCATCCTGAGTGAGTGACTGGAAGGATAATAATGTACTCAACAGGAATAAGAAAGTTAGGAAAAAGGGGAGGATATTGATGCTAGGGCTGGAGATATATCTATATACACACATATATATATAGGAGTTATCTGCACAGAGATGATAATAGTTGAACCCACGGGGATGGAGGAGAATAGCAAGAGAGAAAATTTAGAAAGAAGACCCAGGATAGAACCTGGTTTGTACTCCCACAAGGGGATGGGGCATGAACAAAGACACGCAAAGAAGATTAAGAAGGAGAGGCCAGACAGGTTGGAAGATAACCAGTGTGTGACTCTCTTAGGAGGAGGGGAGGTGGTCAAGAGTGTCCAATGCTATAGAGAGGTCAAGAAGAATGAGGCCTGAGCAGGGACCATCAGAAATAGCAACTAAGAAATCAGTTCCTTTGAAGTGAGCAGTTTCAGGTGAAGTTGAAAGCCAGATAGCAGTGGGTTTAGAAATAAATAGGAAGAGAGGAAGTGAAGGTAATTAGGTTAGATGGCTTTTTCAAGGATTTTGGCTGTGGCATGGAGAATTACCGATCTTTAGCATTAGAAGGTAGTAGGCTCAAGTGAAGGTTTTTGTTTCGTTTTGTTTTTAAAGATGGGGGAAGGTGATTTGGGCATGTTTATAAGTAGAAGGGAAGGAACTAATATATAAAAAGAGATTAAAAGATAAAAAGATAGGGGGCAGAAGGGACAAATGGGGTTAACTCCCAGAGGAAATGGGAATAAGGTCGAAAGTGGAGTGGTTGGCCTTGGCAAGAAAAAAGTAACCTCTTTAGAGACCAGAGAATTTTGAGAGTCCAAATAGAATCCAAAAAGTATTGTGTCCCTGGGGTCAAACAAGGAGAGAATATCCAGGAAGGTGTTCTTAATAATATTAAATTCCACAGAAAGGCCAATGAACAGGATGAAGACTGAGAAAGGGCCATTGGATTTTTTTGAATATTGGGGTCATGGGTGACATTTGATAGAGCAGTTCCAGTAGAATGATGGGAATGAAGCCGTATTGTAAAGGGTTGAGGAGAGAGTATACTAGTAGAGAAGGCACATACTGTTCTTTTGGGGCAGCTGGGTGGCACAGTGGTTAAAGTGCTGAGCCTAGAGCTAGGAAGACTCATCTTCCTGAGTTCAAATCTGGTCTGAGATACTTACTAGCTGTGTAACCCTGGGCAAGTCACTTAACTCAGTTTCTTCATCTGTAAAGTGAGCTGGAGAAGGAAGTGGCAAACAACTCAGTATCTTTCTTTGTCAAGAAACAACCTCCACCATTTTTTCAAGAAGTCTCGTGGTAAAGTAGAAGAAAGAGCTGGGAAGTTAGTTGGATGAGGTAAAACAGTGGAGGGAAGAGTTTTATTTAAGATTCGGAAAAGATGAGTGTATTTATAGGCAAATGAATGTTACTGTCACGTATGTGCCAGTCAAGAAAGATTTTGGACAAAAATGTTTATGATAACATCTTTATTGCTTACAGAATTGCTGGGTCACCCTGGATTATCAACCTTTTGGTGACTCAGCTCCTCCATCTATACACTGGGAATGCAAACAACAGCCTCATTTCTCCAAAGCACATTAGTGGTAGTTTAAGGTGCTTTAAAAACATAGGGCAACTCATGATGATCCTGAGACGTAGGCTGGTGTGATAGGCTGGCCAGTCATTTTGATTAGTCACTGATCCCATAGACTTTCAGTTTACTTCTAATTGTGCTTCATATAATACGGTTCCCAGTTAGGCTGATGATCATAGTAATTTCTGGTAATGAAATGGCTAGGGAGCCTATTCTATGCTGGGAAGGCAGCCAGACTAAACACTTTGTAAGAAACAAGTGTTAAGGTCTGGGACACAGAGATGAGGATGTTTGAACATTTAGTGTGTGTTTCAAATGGGTCTAGAGATAGAGACCTCTCCCTCTACTTAGAAATTTGGGGGGGTTTTCCCCAAGGGGACAATCCTTGATTGGAAGCTACATCTTGAATAAAAATGCTGTCTAAATTATCATCACACACACACACACACACACACTTGCTTCACATTCTGACACAATAAGGAATTCCTAGTAGAATGTGCTTTAACTTGTTTCTTAGTGATTCATCAGGTAGCTTCTCATTTCAATGCTGAAATCCGTGTCTATTGAATCTGAAAACATCAATAGCTCGGCCCATTCATTTTCTTCCTCGAAGTGATGGTTCCTGCTTTGTCTTTGCTGGCCCCCACCATGGCTCTAAATACATTCAACAAGAGGCAGTTTAAAACAACACAACTTTCATAGTCCACATGACACCTATGTCATCTCTCCAAGAATTTTGTTGCCACCTAATGTCACGTCTTCAAGGCCCACTGGCTCCTGAGTGTCATGTGGATTTACTAAGAATATTTTCCTCTAAGTAATGTGGTCTTTGGTTGAAGTAGGGGTGGAGGTCTCCCTCCCATTTAAATTTTGGGGGTTTTTCCATCTGCTTAGGAGGTCAGGAGGAGGCATTAAATGGACATATTTTCTAATGCCAAGTACACAACAGGGAGAATGAATATCAGAAGCCGAGGGCTGCTATTAATCTCTCTCAGCCCACTAGTGAGAGAAGGGGGTGGGGAAGATAAAGCCTGCTGGCCAGGCCGGCAGAGTGGGCTCCTGCTGCACAGCCCAACTGTGGTGTTTGCTCTTTATGTGTGGTTCAGAGACTACGCAAGGCTCAACCAGGCTTAGGGGCATGTGTTGAGGCTCTGATCTCTCTTCACCTCTGGGGCAGGCTGAGAGATAAGCTGCAGAGATGAAATTAATAAGAGTGAAAGAAGAAACAACAGTGGGGGAGAGGGGGAGGGGATTTCAGCAAACAAAGGATGATTGTCTAAGAACCACGCTGTGTCCTTTGAGCTCTGATGGAACACTTTTCCCCCCTTCTCCCATTTTTGTGGGAGGTTATTTTATTCCAGGTAGTCTAAATGCTCCTTCCTCAGTTTTTCTCCTTCCATGACTAAATATAGGGAACCAAATTAGCCAAACATTATCCTATTGGGAATTGGTGATAAGAATAACTGCACGGTTTCAGGCCCTAGTTAGGAATTTGCCTTTCTGAATTATTTCGGCTACACTGAAGACATGGGGAGGTGGTGTGGAGGCGGGGAATCTGACTGCATCAATGCTTGATTCAACGTGCACACACACACACACACACACACGCAACCACATGCGCACGCGAGTATACATGAGGTTTATGTTCTTCTCTGGGTCTAATTTCAAGAAAAAATAATGATCATTTACCAAATATTTAGTTTAATACGTCTATGCCAAGTATCAGTTCTCTATCTGCCCTTCCCACTCACCCCCGAAGCAATAAATCCCTACAGCCCCACAAATATCACATATACAAAATATTCCTCACTCTTTAGGCAAAAGGGGCTGCAGAAATGAGTGCAATGAACTTTCTTTAGCCCAGGTGACTTCCTCAATCTGTGGCTCATCAAGGCCTCCTGATTTTCCTCTTTCCTTCACTAGATTTCTACCTTTAGGCTTCTTTTTCTTCCCTTATGTCAGGCTCAGCCAGAGGAGATGGCTCATAGGGAAGAATTTAATTTCTCATCAGTCAGCTCTTTGCTTCTAAATTTTAATCTTTTATCTCATGAAATTCAATAGAACAATGAAAAGTTCAGAGTAAAATCAAATCCAAAATAATTTTTACGATCACAGAAAAAAAAAGTCAAGGCAACAATTTAATAAACACATTCAAAATCTTCAATGTGGCCCCCCAAAGAAGAAATCTTTTTGTCCAACTCCCTGAGTCAATTTGAAAAGATTATACACGTGTCGATGTGTGGGTTTCTGCATGCACATGTCTATTTATGGCCAGAGCCATGGAGTCCAACACCTTTAAAATAGCAACACAAAAAAGATAAAGAAAATATATATTTTCAGGGAATGTTTTAACATGAAAAGGAGGAAGGTGAGAGACTGAACAAAAAGATAAAATCCAAAGACAAGTCTTACTAGAGAAAATGGATCAGGCAAGACATTTATTTTAATTCAAAAGAAAACAACATAGCAGATGGGGAAAACTGAAGAAAGCTAAATATGGTGGGAAAGACAAAAGAAAAGAGAGACTAAATGGAATAAAACATTTTTGGGGTGGGGACAGAATATCTAAACCCTGAGCTAGTCACCTTAGATAGCAATATCACTGTCGCCTGCCCTGACAAGGGAGGTGGTGGGGGGGAAATGGCGAAGGTTGGTTTAATAGGTTTTTTTTTTCATTTCTACTTCTTAAAGTTTGAGAATAGCTAACATCTACTATGACAATTATCGTTTCCTCTAAACACACCCTCCCTCCCCCATCCCTCATCCTTCATCCTCTGTCCCTCCCCCCCTCTGCAAATGTGCAAGCCGTTTCTATGTAGAAACAAAACCCCCATTGAGTCCTCAGGGGGCTCTTCTTTCTCTGAATAAATCATAACCTTGAAAAGTCTGGCCTTAGGTGCTCCACGGGCTGCATGATGTAAATAGTAACAGAAAAGGCTGCCTTGAAGGAAAATCTCTTTCTCAGGATTGGGCTGTTCTCCAACACCACCTGAAATTAAAACATATTTTCCCTTCTCTGTGAGACAGTCAACAAAAGAACCAAACAAAGAGACGTGTGCTGCTGGCTGGCATTGAGGGGAAGGAGCCATCCACTCTGGGACATTCCTTAGGCACTCTGGGTCCACTGATTGCTGATACAGGTACAGGATGGGACCAGGCTGGCCTGGATCGTGTGTTGGTGGAATAATCTACTGACGATTCCCATCCTCCCTCCCCACTTTCTGGTGAAAAGAAATATCCTCTACTAAGGTGTGACATTCTACAATTAGTGATTAAGTTGTGGTGTATTAGCAGGGTGTTGTTCCTAACCTGCTAATCCTCATCCCTGGCTAACCATAACCTTATTTCTCCTCCACCCCACCTCCCAGGCTGCTTCATTGTTAACAACAATGTTGGTCAGTCTTTTCAATCATGTTTGACTCTTTTCTGACCCCATTTGAGGTTTTCTTCATAAAGATACTGGAGTAGTTTGCCATTTCCTTCTCCAGCTCATTTTACAGATGAGGAAACTGAGGCAAACAGGTTTAAGTGACTTGCCCAGGGTCACACAACTATTAAGTGTCTGAGGCCAGATTTTAACTCAGAAAAATGTGCCTTCCTGATTCCAAGCCTAGTGCTCCATCTTAAGCAACACCAAATAAAGTTGATTTCACCCACTCTAGATTGATGGTACTTAATCTCAGCTGGTCCCTCCTTGAAGTGTGACAATCATTCTATTTGACTCATCTCCTAACTTATTCCCTCCAGTGAATGTTTCAAACCTTTTCTTCCCTCCTCAAGTCATTAGTTGTACTGCCCTCACTCTGAATTTCGAGTAGATGATTTTGCCCCCTGCTTTGCTAAGAGTAAGTCTCATTCCACCTCAACTCCTTAGACGGGGTACAGTGTGAAGAGAGTTGGTCTCAGAGTCATATGATCATTGTCTGGGAGCCAAAAGGGATCTTAGAAGACATCAGCCCTCTCATTTTACAGATTAGAAAACCAAGGAATAGAGAGGTTAAGCGATTTGTCCATGGCTACCCAGCTAGAAATTGTCTGGATTTGAGGTAGCTCTCTATCTACTATATCACCCAGTTATCTCAAAGTCTGAGGAGCTGAGGCTGAATCCTGACTTTTCTACTCACTATCTGACCTTGTACAAGTAATTTTACTTCCCTAGGTTTCATTATCCTGATCAGTAATCAATCAATCAACAAGTTGTTATTAAATGCCTACCATATACCTGGCAAAGTGCTGGGGATACATAGAAAATCATACATAGAAAAGCCCTCAGGGAGCTTATATTCTAATACATGTTTTAAAAAAAAAGTGGTTATATCTAAGATGTATGCAGTGCAGTAGGTGGAAGGTAAAATGTGGGAGTTGGATTACCTGGCATCTGAGGTCTCTTCTGGTTCTAAATCTATGATTCTAAGAATTTCCCTTTCTCTAATCCTCAAAACCTTTCAGCAGCAGCAGCAGCTTCTCTTCATCCCATCTCTTTCCTTTCTGTCTCAGAAAAAGAGATGTCCCTAATTCTCACTAAGGCTCTTTGTACTCCCCATTATTACCTGGGTGAAAGTGATCTCTCCCTCCCCACATTTTCTAAAGGACTTTCTCAGGACCTAACCTTTGCACTCATCTCACTCTCCCTAATGACATAACTTCTTGTATCTTTTCTCCCTGTTAGATCATGGGCTGTGTCTTATTTATCTTTGTATCATCATCCCTTAATACAGTACCCAGTGAACATTTAATAAATTAATTAATCAATGAATGAATGAATGAATGAAAAAGCATTAAATACTTCCTGTGTACAAAGCATCTTTGTCGAACTAAGGGATGAAAACCTATAAAACACATCTACATGCTCAAACCTAAAAAAAAAAAAAGTTTTTCTTTTGTACTACTACTCATTGCCACTATGATCTCATTTCTCTCCTCCCTTTTAATGCAGAACTTTTAAAAAAATTGGCTTACATCCCATTACTCTGCTTTTTATCCCCCACTCTCTCTTCAACTGCTTAAGGCCTGGCATCAGCCCCAACATACTAATAAAACATTTAATTGTCAAATCTATTGACTTTTTTTTCCTCCAATTTTTACCCTTCTTGACCTTTCTTCAGCATTCAATTCTATCTGCCACTCTCTCCTTCTTGATCCTCTGTTCCCTCTGCTTCTGTTCTTTCCTGAGTTTCCGTTTGTCCTTTCCAAATGTCCCATTTAATGTCTCCTTTACTAGATCACCTTCTTCTACCTGCACTTTAGTATGACTGTCCCCCGTGGTGTTATTCTTGGCCTTCTTTTCTTCTCTCTCTATAACCCCTCTTTTAACACTCTCATCTAATCCCAAGGCTTCAGTTATCACCTCTATGTAGATGACTGCCAAAGTTATATATCTGGCCCCAATTCTCCATTACTTTCCAGGCTTGATTTTTCAACTGCACACTGGATATATCCATAGGGATGTCGCCCTGGCTTTTCAAATTCAACACCTCCAAAAGGAAACTCATCAACTCCTTCACAGAACCTGTGTCTCTTCCCAACTTCTCTCCTTTTGGACTGTACCATTGTCTTAGTTATAAAAGAAATTTTGAAGTCATCTTTCACTCTTCCCTCTTCTTCATCCACCACATACAATCAGTTGCCATGTTCTGTCAGTTACACTTTCACAGTATTTCTCACATCTGTTCAACCTTCTCCATTCACATTGCCACTGTACTAATTCAGTTCCATGTCCTCTTTTGACTAGCCTATTGCAAAGGCCTCCTAACTGGGCTTCCTGCCTTGAGTCTCTCTCCCCTGTACAATTGATTTTTTTATACAGTTGCTAAAACAAACTTCCTAATACACAAGTGTAAACAAATTATTCCTTGGGGGGAGGGGAGGAATGACCTTCAATGACTTGCTACTTCCTACTTATGGAATAAAATACAAACTCCTTAGGATGGGACATAAGGCCCTCAATAATAATAATAATGATAAAACAACCAGTCTTATATAATGCTTTAAGGTTTATAGTATGATTTAAACCTACTTTTCCAACTTTATTTCTTATCAGTCTATTTTTTTTTCAGCCAAACTGAATTATCTGGTCCTCGATTTTGTCCTTTTGTTTTCTGCTTCTGTTTGTACAGGCCACCCGCTAGTAACTGGAGCATACTCCTTCCACATCTCTATCTCTTGCAGTCTTTCTCATTCTTTAAGGAGTGAAGACTCATGTGCCCCATCTTTTACAAAGCCTTTCTGATCCCTCTAGCCAAAAGTAATAATTCACAATTTTCAGTGGTGTTTGTGAATAATTAAGGATATCTCCATAATTACTTCACAAAATTTACTCATGTTATCTAAAAAAAAACAAAAAACAAAAACCTAACTAAGTATTCCAAGGATTGTCATGTGGAAGAGGCATTGGGTTTACTCTGCCTGTCCCCAGACAGGAGAACTGGGAGTGAAAATTGCAAAGACTCAAATATACATTTAGTGAAAAAAAAAACTTCCAAATAATGAGACCTATTCAAATGTGGAGTGGACTTAGTAGTACATTCTCCCTTATTAGAGGTCTTCAAGTAAAGGCTGAGTGACCACTTGTTATATAGAGGGGATATTTTTCAAGTATAGGTTGTACTAGCTAGTTACTGAGGTCTCTAAATTCTGTAATTCTTCCAATTTTCTAGTAGAATTAGGTCTGCTCTTGTCACATTCGATTGATATCATCATTATTTGTGTACCTGTTATATACATCCATGAAGATTATACGTTCGTTGAGGGCAAGAATTGTATCTTAGGACAGAGCTTTGCACATAGATGCATAGAATATGCTGGCTGAATTGAATTGAATCTTCCCTCTGCATTCTGCCCTTTTTCTCTTGCCCCATTAAAGTACTTCTATTTACTCAACATTGAGTCTTCCCATCTTTATAATTCCTTGATTATCATCACTTAAGATCATATCCAGCATCATTTTTACATGGAAAACTACAGGCTGTAGCCTCTATGCATGACTAGTGTTTAAAGACAATAGAAAAGAAAGCATGATTATCTAAAACAACAAAATTATGTAAAAAAGGCCAATAATGCAAAGAAACAACATTAACTTCCTCCCTTTCCTCTCTTTCACTGTCTTTTCCCCTGTAGACACTCAATGCTCTCTTCCCTTCCTATCTCAGAGAAAGAGGTGTCCTTCTTCCCCTTTAAGGTTAACAGTATCTGGCAGATGTAAATTCAATGAATTATTAATATTCAGCGTTACATTCTGCCGGGGTTGGAAGGAAATTTGTTGTAGTGGAAATAACATTGGATTTGGAGTTAGAATACCTAGATTTGAATCCCAGCTCAGTCACGTATGTGACCTTTGGCCACCCTCTAACCTTTGTAGGCCTAAGTTTCTTTATCTGTAAACACAAAGGAGTTACACTAAATGACTTACAAGCTCCCTTTCAGCTCTAAAACCCATCATCAAAAAAATACCATTTCTCTGACATCCTATAATGATTTTTTAAGTCCAAGAATTCATTCCTGTTGGCAGAGGCACCTAAGTGCCTCAGAATTCAGAGTAAAATTGAACCATTTTCTAGATCTTTTAGTGGGGATGGATGAAAGTCTAGAAGAAGGATTGTCCAGTCTAGAAGTGGAAGGAATTTTCTGATCAACTTTGTTACTTACAAAGATAGGTACAAACTTTGCTTTACCCAACGTAGGCATTTGCACAACTTCCAATATCAATAATCAGTTTGTATGTTTCTTTGTGTTTTATTCATTTGGTGTTCCCATGATAGTGCAGTAGAAACTATAGTTATTAAAAACCATACGTATCTAACACAAAGTGGAAATGAGTTTTTTTTAAATGCTAGATGGAGAGGTATATATCCCTACCAACATGGACTACTAATTAACTGTGAGTCTTGTAATATGAATAGAATTCATCCACTAGAAGCCCTAAAAGTTGAAGTATAAATAGTTGGTTTCTTAGAGTTGCAGAAACTGAATGTTGCCTTCTCGGGCCCAGCCATCTCTTCCTCTCTTCTTACACCATTCCAACAATAATTTCAGTCTCTCTAGTACATCTTAGCTGGCACATCTGCTACCCGGTGCTCCAGGAGAAAAAAAAAAAAACATGTATTAGTGTACTCTTAGTCTCCCGAGGGAGGAAAGCAGAGTGCAGATACTTCTGAAAAGAACTTTTTTGTGGATCATCTTCCACCTTCCAGAGTGTCAAGATCCATTAATAATGGTCTCCATATCTCTCTCAAGACCAGGGATCTTTATCTCCCAAGTTCATTCAGATTCAGGTCTTACTGTCTGTGCATTGGACACTTAATTGTATACTGACTCTCACCATCTCATGTAAGGGATGTAGCTCAGCAAAAGAACATATCCTTTGCATGTATCGACTCCCCCATTGAGATACGTGGCATTTCCAGCTTATATTGTTATTCTTGCCTGTAACATATATCTTTGCCATCCCCAACTCATTAGCTGTGTTTTCCATGTACTTCTCTGTATCTTCTGTAACCCACCCTAATGCTACGCATCAAGTGGCAGGGGGTGGAGTGGGGGGAGGGGACAGTATATAATAAATATTTGCCAAGTGCAGGGAAGCATCCCAAGATAGCTAACTAGCTATAAGTGCTAAGGAAATTTTATTGTATCTAGGGTTGTTAAGGTCAGAACTAAGAATTTGAGAAGCACACTTTTCCCCAACATGGCAGGAGGATGAGAAGGATGACGATAGTGCATTCTAGAGTACTCACTTGGACAAGGAAGAAGAGAGGGAGAGGGAGAGAGAAAGAGAGAGAGAGAGAGAGAGAGAGAGAGAGAGAGAGAGAGAGGTTTCACTGCAGAGACAAATAATCCAATTGACAAAATCACTGGGGAAATTTCTGTGAAAGACACCCCACTTCAGTTTCCTGAAATTCCCCAAAAGACTGGAAGTGTGTTTAGAGTAGGTTGAAAGACAATTGTCATCTCGGGCAGCTAATGAGATGTACCACTGTTCTTGAGCTCCATTTGCTTGTTTTCTCAAGTTCAACTCAGATATAAGCCAAAGCCATCTTTTTAGGAGACTTAAGGATAAACTCACATATAAGGAATCACTCATTTGGTGTCCCTTTCATTGCTTTTCATTATAATTCATTGAGTTTTTTTTTTTTTCCCAGCAGTCATAGATAAGAAAAAGATCTAGATGAACCATGTAGGGAAAACAGGTAACCAAAAGGTTAGATTACTCCTCCATCCAAACAAGATTGACCCCATTATTCCTTCAAGCATCACCTCAGGTGGTAGAGGTTCCCTGAATACCTTAGTACTTAGTGCTCTACCAGCTTTTTTCCTGGAAATTACTCTCTCTTTGTGTAAGTGTATATAAACATACAAACATACATACGAACACAAATACATGGGAGATATATATGTATATATACATATATATATTTAGAGAGAGACAGAGATGTATGTATATATGTTTTATATTTACTTAGCTGTATGTATGTTGTCTCCCCAAAGAGAATGTAAGCTTCTTAAGGTCAAAGACTATTTCATTTTCATTTTTGCATCACCAGTGCCTGGCACAGTGCCTGTACACAGTAGGTACTGAATTGCTAATTTGAACTGAATTGAATAATCCAAGTTTTCAGTTCATCAAGCCAGATTTTTTTTTCCCTTTAAAAAAGTATGTGCATTAGAGAATCTACATAGCTAAATTTCCCCTGATTACAATGCCATCTCATGGGTTTCCTCACAATGGCATAGAAGTAAATTGAGGATGGGAAAGAGATGAAGGTACTACTTTGGAATGGGAGTTAGTGACACCCAAAAGACCTGGTCACAAAGAATAAGAGGTGGGAAATAAACGAAGGTATTTTGAGGATGGAGCTCTTCATCTTGTCCCGATTCAGCGGTCTACACTCAAGCAAAGCTTCTATGACCATCAGTGGAAAATTTGTCCCTCTAAAGAACAGGACCAAAGGATTGAATGTTAATTATGAAGCTCTAATAGAGAAACCAGCAAATGTGAGTGATCACTTTAAAGACATTAAGAGACTTTTTTTTTGTATTTAATTGCATTATATTATTTAACCAACTATAATTACATGATAACCAGGGTAATTTAAGTGTATTTAATGTGTTATTTTAAAATTCCTAAGCATTGTGTTAAGAATAATGTTATTACCAATTAAATTAGCATCCTTACCAATTTTGTTACGAATGACAGTGTTTTCAGACTCTCCCAGGCATCACCTAGGATTCTTGTAAGCATATTGTGAACAAACACACAGCGTGACTGTCCCTTCAGTTCCCTGAAGAGTCCTCTAAATTAAATGAGTTAATAGCTGTCCCTCTTGGTCCTCAGTCCTTGTCATCATCCTTCTTCTGGAAGTCATTTTTTCCCTCTTTTCTCCATTTCTGCTCATCATGTTTTTCTCCACAGACTTCTGTCAGCTCTTGGTATTCTTTCACAAATGGTTTTTCTTCTTGTGATACCCTCCACCCCGCCTACCCCAATCTGTTCAGTCTTCCTGATTTGAGATCCTTAGTAAATGCAGCTTTTCAAATGCTTTTTGTAGCTATTCTAAATCACTTCTTGCAGTCCCTCATTTCTCACTGAGCCAGGTGTCCCTGATTATTGTTCTGCTCCTGTTGACCCCTCCATCTTCCCCTAGCATTTCCCCTTCATCTCTCACTGAATTTATCTTTACTTGTGCTCTAGCTCTACTCTTCCACATTTACTCTCTCTGCTGAGCACTCCCCCTTACCATCTCATCCTCATTTTGACACAAGAAAGTCCCAGTCTATTTTCTAGGGGATCTCTGGTATTTGTTTATTTGTTTGTTTTTTAATCTCCCTCCATCATTATTTAAAGAGAAAATGCAGTAATGATAGCATTGCAGAAACTTCCTGTGACATCAGAACCATCAATATCAGGAAAACTGTCTTGCTTTATTATGAGTTTTAATTCGTTTATTGCTTTCCAAATCTCCTTCTTATCCAGCTGTTTTGTATACTGAGAAATGGAACTTTTTTTAAGAAGCTACCCAAATCGTCTTGACATAGATCACAAAGGTCTATGTCTTTGGAACAAGCAGCCTACTTGCTAGTTAAATGTAATTCCCAGGGGGAAATGCTTCCTTTGCAGTTCATCTAATGGGGCCATTTTTTCCCCTTGGTGATACTGTCACCATTTGGGACCCTTTTGCTTCATCACTAAATAAAGCACCTGTGTCAGATGCCTATGGTTTGGTTTGATTCAAGGGCAAGAAAAAGAAAAGGTCAAGATGAAATTTCTGTTTTATCCAAATTGGTTTATCTGATTAGTTGTTCTTCTAAACATCCAGACACAAAAAAATCCAAACCATTTTTCTAGTGTCAGTGTTTGTCTGGGTTATTTTTCCCCTCTAAGTTATATTGATGCCTTTTGATTTTTTTTTATCATAGTCATTTTTTGTATATATCCCTCCTCTCAAATTCAACTATCCTCTATCCTATGAGTCTTCCTTTGTAGCAAAGAAAGAAGCTTAATCAAATCAACCAATGGTCTAATAACAATGTTCCTCACCCATTGTTTCCTCCCTGTCCAATAAAAGAAGGGAGGTATATTTCCTTATCTTTTCTATGGGATATTAGTGTCAGTATTAGAATCTATTATGTAAATACAATTATACAGTACATACGGCTAATGCCCTAACTAGGATCTGATAGGTCAGTATAAATGAAAATCTAGAACTTAATGTTTCATTACATAAAATACATTTAAGAAAAGCTGTGTGTAAATTGAATTTTTGAAAATCAAATCATATTTCAAATGCAATTTAGAACAGCCCTGTGATAAATCCTTGTGTTATAGCAAATGTTACCTCTAATCTATCTGTTTAGTCATTTTTACTTTTCACATATCATATTTGGTTTAAAGTAGAGTTGCATCTGTAATAATAATAATCATAGAAACACAGAAAAAATATTTATAACTCAATCCCCTACATTCAGAGAAGGTTGCATTGACAGAGAAGAATCTCTTGTTCCTGAGACTCATAATAGATTTAGAGCTGAAAAAGAGCCCAGGGTCCATCAATGTTGCCCCTTGCGCCTCCTCCATTTTTGTAAATGTGGAAACTGAGGCACAGGGAGATTAGGTGACTTTTCCAGAGTCAAATAGGTGGTAAATGTCATAGCTGCGATTTGAACTGCCATTCTCTCACTCCAAATCTAATGCTCTTTCCCAGGAAAGGGAGGTGGTTTACAAGCTCCCATGGTAAGCCATCAAACCTCAATTATCTTCTTCTTGTTGTTAATGTGTAGAACTGCTTTAAAAAGACAGCTAAATATTAATAGTGATAAAAACCCTATGATATGATAGAAAGATAATTGGACTAGCAGTCAGGAGACCTGGATTCTAGTCCTGCATCTATCCCTAATTAGCTGTATGACCTTAGGCAAGTCATTTGCCTTTCATGAGTCTTTTTCTTCCTATGTAAAATGGGAGAATAGTTTGAGCATCAAATGAAATAATCTCCATGAAAAACACCAAGTGCCACGCAACTGAGATCTGATTATTGCCCCACAGACTCAATCTTACAAGGATGATTTGTGATTTTATGTAAGTATCTCTCACTATGGGGATTCCAAGCTGACTTAATAGCTTAGTCCTAGAGAGTTGCCTGGGAGCATTGAAAAAGTTAACTGACCTGTCCAGAGTCATACTTCTAGTATCAAAGGAAGGATTTGAACCCAGGTCTTCCTGATTCCCAGACCTTTCCTCTAGGCCAGAGGTTCCCAAACTTATTTGGCCTACTGCCTCCTTTGCAAAACAAACAAAAAACAAAAAAACAAAAAAATCCATTACTCAGCGTCCCCTTAGAAATCTACTTCCTTTAACCCTTTAATGGTTGTTTTGAAGTGTGCATCCTTTAAAAAATATAAAATATTTTAAATGACACATCTTAAATTTAATAATTTATTGTAAATTTGTGGGAGTTTTTTCCTGCATTGAAATTTTGATAATGCAACATTGTGTCATGTAACCATATGGTATCGTATTGTAAACAAGTCATTACACACACATACTACTGCCAATGCATTCCTGACCATGGGCAACACGCTTGCCTGTCAACATTTACTTGTTAAGACCTGTCAGTGGACCCGACCACTGGTCCATTATAACTTGCATTTTGTGTGTTTATTTGGAAAATAATGTAATTGCTACGACTTTAACTCTGTTATACAACAGACCAAACATGTTCTAATAATTTTTCAAAATTTTCTTCTATTCTTTCCTTATGCTTCTACCACCCTCTTATTTTAATTCAACGTCCCTCAATTGTGCCTGAGGCTAATACCTCCCCCTCCCATCAATCCAGTGCTCCCTGGGGGCTGTATTGCCCACTTTAGTAACCTCCTATGCCATGGGGACACTAGAGTCAATAGTTTTTAGAGAGGGTTGGGGGGCAGGGTATCTGGTGCTATCATTTCATTGATATAGAAAACTCCCAGTGCGAAAATTCCCTCCACTGATGTAGCTCAATCCTTGCTACTAAAGGAAGGTCTTGAATTGCATGGGGTGATTGAAAACTTAAGCTATTTTCACAGGGTCATACAACCTATATGTGTCTGAGGCAGGACTCAAATTCAGGGCTTCCTGACTCCTCTGTCCATTATGCCAGGTTGTCTCTCAGATTCAATCATACCATGAAGTTACATCATGTCTTCAATATACACATGGTGGTATAACACATTTCTCTTATCACTATCTTTATCTCCTAATTCAAAGGTTATAAAAATTTTACTGAACTGAACTAATAACCTCAGTTTTACAAGGGACCAAGTTTAATTAGCTTTTCTTAACTTCCAAAATGTTAATAGCTACTTTTGCAACAGTGTCGAATCATTGACCTTTGGAAGTATCTTGTTATTAGTTTTATTAAGTCCATCCCGTAAAATATCTTATTTAAATGAGGGGAAAATAGTTTAAATCACAGGCATTACAAAGGGACAGAGCCCTGGACTTGCAGTAAGAAAACCTAGTTTTGACTCACTACTCCAATACCTACTAGCAAATCACTTAACCTGAGGAACTCATAACCTGACTTCAGTTTCCTGATCTATAAACTTGAAATGATGCCACCTTCATTCCCTACCTCATGGGATCATGGCGAGGAAAACACATGGTAAACTGTTAAGCTTACATCAGAGAGATGTGTTTTTGACTTTGTTTTACTATTTCTTGTTGCCTCATGGAGTATAGGGCTTCTATTCGGTCCGCTTTAATTTTCAGAGAGTGTGTTGCATGAGCCAGGTTTTCTATCTTGTACCAAGCTGTTATTTCTCTTTCCAGTTCTTTCTTCCATAGTTCTCATTTCTTTTCCAATTTTCCCCTGAAGCACTCTCATTCCATTGATAAAAAAAAAAACATTTTTAACTCTTTATTTTAATTTATGCCTCATCTCTTCAAGGCGCTGTTATTGAGTTTTGGCCCAAAATGTATTTTTATCCGAAAAATTGCTTATAGATATTTTGGAGTTATTCTCCTCTTCTATGTTTGTGTCCTGAGTATCCCTGACATCATAATAGCTCATTGTGGTGGGATTCTTTTTTCTTTATTTGTTTGCCCATTCTTCTAGCCTACTTTCTAACTTCAGATTTGATGTTAGGACTGGACTCTGGATACTTCTGGAGAGATAGTCTGGGCTGCTTCTATTGCTGTTTTCTTGGGGCATTGAGTATTGTGTTATGTCAGGGACTCAGGAACAGGCTGGGGACCTGCAAACTCTCAGTGCTCCTAAAATGGCCTGAAGGCCAGAGTCTGATGGCTGCTCTCCAGTTCTGAGCTCTGCAAGTTCCTGACCTCAGTTTGGGTCTATGTAGGAGCAGACTGCTGCTGGTCTCTGCTCCCAACAGCTTACTAGAAAGCTTTGCTATCTCAGAGGGGCAGAATTGTAGGCTTCTCTTTGGTCAGGAATTCCCACCTACCTGTTGTTTTTCAGACTGGGTTAGATGTTGGACATAAGACCCCTGCTTTGTGCCTAAGGTCTGCCACTGTTGAAGCTGCTGCCAGTGGCTCCTGAACCTCCTTCTTTCTCCATATACCACCCAGAGCCTCCCTATCTAGGAAAGTCACTGCCCTTTGGACTGGGCCAGGTCTCCTTTTCTCTCCACTTTGGATCTGTGACCTGGTACTGGATAGTGGGTGACAGAGCTACCATAAAACTTTATGAAGCACCTTCCACGTGTAGAGTGTAGGATATACAGGGCTGGGAGCTGTGAAAGATACAGAATTTAGATAAGACGATTTTCTGAAACCCAAGCTGATGAAATTCTAGTTAACACAGGTGAGCAATGATATTTGATAACGTACAATGTTTTCACATCCATCATTTCAGTGGTTCCCCCCAACAACCCTGTGAGACAGGTAGGGCAGGAATTGTCATCTCCACTTTAGGGATGGGAAAACTGAGAGAGATTGGCTGGGGATAGCTAGGTGGAGTAGCGGATAGAGTACTGAGCCTCGAGTCCAGGGAAGACCTGAGTTCAAGTCTGGCCTCAGACACTTACTAGCTGTGTGCCCCGGGCAAACCCTGTTTGCCTCAGTTTCCTCATCTGAAAAAGGAAATGAGAAAACAATCTAGTACCTTTGCCAAGAAACCCCCAAATGAGGTCATGAAGAGTCAGACATGACTGAATAACAACAAAAATGACTTGCCCAATTTTACTAGGCTCATACATATTAATGATAATGATAGATAGTATTCATATAGTGATTTAAGATTTGTAAAACACTTGACATGTTACTTTATTTGGTCCTCACAATAACCCTGTGTGGTAGTTGCTATTACTATGTCCATTTTACGGATGAAGAAACTGAATCAGATGGAGCTTATATAATGTGCCCAGGGTCACACAGCTAGCTTGTCTGAGGCAGGATTCAAACCCTCCTTTCTCTCACTTCCAAGTGCTACTTTGCTGTCATTACAATCTTCTATAAATCTTCTCAAATTTGAACACAGGTCTTCCTAACTACGGACCTGGTACTCTATCCACTGCACCACCTGACAAAATGGCTATTCTATATTGTCTTAAATTTGAGACGTGTTCCCAATCCCATTTCTCTCTCTCTCTCTCTCTCTCTCTCTCTCTCTCTCTCTCTCTCTCTCTCTCTCTCTCTCTCTCTCTCTTTATATTCCCCCCTCTTCCTCTTTTTTCTCTTTCTCACTCTTTCTTCCCTTCCTCTTTTCTTCTCCTTTTCCCTCCCTTGCTCTCCCTCTCCTTTTCTCCTCTACTGCTCTAACTTTTTCTCTTTTCTCCCTCTTGTTTTCTCTCTTCTCTCCTTTTTTAGCTCCCACTTTTTTCTTCCTTTCTCCTTATCTCCGTGTCTCTTCTCCTCTCTCTTTCCATCTCTCATTTTTCCCTGTCTCTCCCTTTCTCCTCTATCTCACTTGTTTTTCCTCCTCTTTGTCCATCTCTTTTTTCTTTTCTTCCTTTCCCCTTTTTTCTCTTCTCTTTCTACTTCCCTCCCTCTTTTCCTTCTCTATATTCTCTTTTCTCCTTTCCCCCTTCTCTTCTCGTCTTTCTGCCCCCTCTCTCACTCTTAGATCTCTCTCTTTCCCTTCTTGTCCCCTGTCCTCCCCTCCTTTCTCTCACTTCCAAGTGCTACTTTGCTGTCATTACAATCTTCTATAATACTAATCCCTTCTACTTATTTGCCACTTTATTTTGAAGATTCGAATCCTTTACAACCAAGTGTTGTTTTCTTTTTATGGCAAAAGAATGAGCATCAGAAAAACTGTGACTTGTCTAAAGTCCCTTAATTTGTGAGGGACAGAGCTGAAGGGAAAAATATTCTGTTCTTTAGAATACCATTAACAAAGACAATTTTCACTTACGACAACAGCATCAGCCGTGAATGCAGGAATATGTTAAAAAAAAAAAATACTTCCCGCAGTTGTGAAGGAAAAGGAAGGAAATGAGTGTGTTCTTAATCACTACTCCCCTCTGGGTAGAGTTTCCTGACCCTTCTTCCTCCCTGTACTCTCCAAGAATTGCAGGAAATTAGGCCTCCAATATGGAAAAAATAACACTTAGCAAAGAAAATTGTAAACATTTCCACTGGGGTTCCATTTTCTGAGAACACATCGATTAGCTTTTCGGGGATGAAATCTCTTGAGAAAAAGCAGAATTAAACCTATTAAACACAAAGCTCCCTAGATCCCTCTGGTTATTCCAGAATTAAGGAAGAGGAGGTTGTCCTCAAATCAGATTAAATGTATGAATGTATTTCAGGATAGCAAAAGGAATGGGTTGAAAGGAGACAGATTCCTTGGGCACCAGCTGAACTTCTCACTTCTAACATTCCCTGCCCCTATACCTAAACGGATGTCACAAGCCACCAAGTAAACATTTGGTGAAATGATGGCCCAATTTGCTGAAGGTTATTCAGATATGATTCATTAGAAGCCAGACTCGAGAAAACCCTTATGGGATGCTAAGTGGAATCATAGAACCTAGGTTTCAATATTGACTCTGCCACTTACTACAAATAAAACTTTGCAAGGTTTAAATTTTTCTGTGCCTCAGTTTCCTCATATGTACATTGAAAGGGTTGGACAAAATGATCTGTAAGGTCGCTTCCATCTGTACATCACCACTCCTATGATCCTAAATGTCTAAAAGAGGAAACATTAGACAGGAATAATTTTTTTTTTACTGTTATGGTTCATTTTCTCACTTCCCAGAGATCCCATAGTATTGCAATTTGAACAAAATGGAACTGCCTCATTGTGATAGAATTAGCTCTGCCCTAGGAAACAGACAACTGGATTTCAGTGTGCCTTCCTAAACCCCACCTCTCCCATTTACTAGATGTAGAACATTGGACAAATTACCTAACTTCCAGGCTTCATTTGTCTCATCTGTCAAACATGAAAAAATGATGCCAAATCTGCCTGAAGGCCAAAGGCCTGAATCAGATCTTGTGCTGAATTTTCTTCTAGCTCTGACTTTTGTGAGTTTGACCGTATCACCTGGTAATGGAGTGGAAAGAATGTTAGATTTAGGGGTGGGAGCCCTGCATCCAAATTGTGGCCCCAACACTAGTTGTTTAATTGTGGACGAATCACTTTACCTTTCTGAGTCCCAGTTTCTTCACTTACAAACAGTGGGTGATAATATTTTTATTATCTACATCACTAGCTTTCTAACAAGTAAAATAATTGATAAACTTCAAAGCATTATAGAAATGTAAGCCACCACCATCATTATTGTTATATTATGTTGATGATTACTGGAAAGATCAATGGACTGATTGACAGGAGAATTTTTATTTTGTTCCTGATTTCACTAGTAATTGAAGGAGTTTTGTGATAAGATTTTGGCCATGTGATTTATTTCTTCGTCTTTAAAAGAAAGATACTGTCACCACAAGACATTATAATGTGATCACTTACCTCCTCTGAGCCTCAATTTCATCATTTATAAAATGAAGCAGTTGAGTTAGATTATCTCTAAAGTACTTTCCAGGGGCAGCTAGGTGGCGCAGTAGATAGAGCACCAGCCCTGGCATCTGGAGGACCTAAGTTCAAATTCAACCTCAGACACATAACACTCACTAGCTGTGTGACTCTGGGCAAGTCACTTAACCCTAATTGCTTCACCCCCCCAAAAAATAAAAATAAAGTACAGTCCAGCTCTAAATTTAGATTCCTAAGACTGAAGACTATTTCTCAGGTTGGCACGTCAGAGTGCCCAAAGTTTGTGTCTAGACAAACCTGTCAATTTGGGAAATAACTTCTGCCAAGCTAGTCCAGTACTATGAATATTATAAAAATCAACAAAAAGAAGAACTTATCTCAGTAGGATCTCCAAGAATGTGAACTCCATTTGTGAGATTATGTAGCATGCCTGAAATATTCTGATGCCTTCAGAAGATGCTATATTATTAAAAAGAATTGAGTTTTTTATGAAATCCATTAGAATCAAAGCCACTCATACATCTCAAAGTTCCTATTTCTATACTGTGGTAGAGGTTACAAAGTACTTTCTTTACAGAAATTCCTCATTTCTAGAAAAGAGTGCTTGGCAGCAGGTAGTAAGCATATGACAGGTAGCACACTTTAGAAGGAAGAGACATTGATAATCTGTCCTGTACCCTGAGAAAGGTGATCAGAATGGTGATGGGGCTTGAAGCCATGCCATAGGTGAATGGTTGAAGGAACTAGGGTTATTGGGCCCAGAGAAAATTAAGTGGGAAAATGATAGCTGGCTTCAATTACTTAAAGGATTTGTCATATGGAAAAGAGATTAGACTTATTTTTGCTAGACCCTTGAGAGCAGAATTACAAGACATTACAGGGAGGCAGATTTTTGGCTCAATATAAGCAGAAACTCTAAGAATCTAAGCTACCTAAATATGGACTGTCACTAATGGGAAAAGATGTCTTGCTCATTCAGAGGAAAGAATACTGGATGTATAATCTACCGATTTCAATTCAGATTCTTCTATTTATTATCTGTGTGACCTTACCCTACTTGGATCTTATAAAATGAATTGGAATGGGCTAGTTCAGAGGTTCCCAAAGTAGATGATACTGCCCCCTGGGGGTGCTGGAATGATCCAGGTGGGCAGTAGTAGCCTCAGAGGCAATTGGGGCATACTGAATAAAAAAGGGGGCGGTAGAAGCATAAGGAAAGAAGAGAAGAGAAGAAATTTTTGAAAAATCGTTCATACTTGTTTCATCCATTGTGTAACACAGTTAAAGTCATAGTAATTATATAATTTTCCAAATAAATGCACAAAATACAAGTCATAACTGATCAGTGGTAAAATCTGCTGACAGGTCTTAACAAGCAAGTGTTGGCGGGCAAGTATGTTGTGCATTGTTGGGAAGTCCAGCATGCCTCAGCAAGAATACGTGTGTATGATGACTGGTTTAAAATTCAATACTATATGGTTACATGATACAATACTGCATCATCAAAATTTCAATGCAGGAAAAAAACCCATAAATTTATAATAAATTATTAAATTTAAGATGCATCATTTAAAAATATTTTTTTAAAATGATGCAGATTTCAAAAAAAAACTGTTAAAGGGTTAAAGAAAGTAGATTTCCAGGAGGAGCGGGGGGGGGGGCACTGAGTAATTACTTTTTTTAAAGGGGTCAGTAGGCCAAATAAGTTTGGTAACCTCTAGGCTAGATGATCTCTAAGGTTACCTAAATGGTGAATGGGAAATTGGAAATAAGTTCCCTAACACTGAAAATGTTCAAGCAAAGGCTGGAAGATTTGACCCTCTGTCATGAATTTGGGAGATGGAAACCATTATTTTGGCAGCAATTTGGACTAGATTACCAACTCTAAAATTTTATGACTTTTTTAAAAGTACAATTGTTATTATCCCTGTCCTATATATAAGGAATCCGAGGACGTGAGGAATTAAATGATCTGTGCTCATTTATACTCAGTGAGAGCTAGGATTTGGATCCTCTTGCCAAATCCAATTCTATTTCCAGTGAACCATACCATCTCCCTAGGTTATAAATAAGTTTTAAAAATAAGAGGCCCAGAAGGGTTAATCAGATTGTCTAGAAATACTCAGTAAGATAGTGGCAGAATCAGGTCTGGAAGCCAGGTCTCCTGATTTCCCCATTCTATGTCCTTTGCACTAGACCAGCTGCCCCATTAAATAAGTGAGCCATTAGCTGGGCTGTGGTCATTTCTGTATGAGTGAGTGAGTGAGTGTGTGTGTGTGTGTGTGTATTCTTGTTGTTATGGAGAGATGTTCTTTGTAATTTGTCATAATGGAATTTTGACTGCATAATTAATACTTCTGCCTTTTCCTTTTGGTTTAATTTTCATGAGTACCTTTAAGAGTATGAATTAAACATATCTTCTAAAGTTTATGATATGAGGAATCAAAGGAAGTTTGAATGAGTAATAACAAATAGCAAGTACATAGTGTTTTCAAGTTTCAAAGTGTTTTCATATATTACAGGCATACCTTGTTTTATTGTACTTTGTTCTATTGTGCTTTGCAGATATTACTGTATTTTTACAAATTGAAGGTTTGTGACAGCCCTGCATCTAGCAAGTCTATTGACACCATTTTTTCCAACAGCTTGTGCTCATATCTCTGTGTCACATGTTCAAACTTCTTCATTATCATTATATCTGTTACAGTGATCTGTGGTCAGTGATCTTTGATGTTACTATTGTAACTGTTTTGGGGCGCCATGAATTTCACTCGTATATGAAGGCAAACTTAACTGATAAATATTTTACGTGTTCTGACTGCTCTACCAATGAACCATCCCTCCCTGTCTTTCCCTCTCCTCCGACCTCCCTATTCCCTGAGACACAACAATGTTGAAATTAGGCCAATTAATAACCCTACAATGGTCTCTAAGCGTTCAAGTGAAAGGAAGAGTCAATCGATCCGGCAAACTTCATCGTTGTCTTATTTTAAGAAATTGCCACAGCTACCCCAACCTTCAGCAACCTTGACATGGAGGTAAGACCCTCCAGCAGCAAAATAGATTATGACTTACTAAAGACTCAGATGATAGTTAGCATTTTTTAGTAATAAAGTATTTTTTAATTAAAGTAGATACATTGGTTTTTAGATATAATACTATCACATACTTAATAGACTCTAATACAGCATAAATATAACTTCTATATGCACTAGGAAACCAAAAAATTCATGGGACTGACTTCATTGTGGTATTTGCCTTATTGAGGTGGTCTAGAACTGAACTCACAATATCTTTGAGGTGTGCCTGTATCTCACTTAAGCCTCACAACTATCACCCAAGTTAAGTAATATGGGCATTATTATGGTAATTTTATAAATGACAGAACGGAGGTTCTGGGAAGTAATCATGGCCTACCTAGAGTCAAACAGCTAATAAGTGACCCCAAATCCAGTTGCCTATCCATTGCACAACCCAGTAACCCTGGCTAGTGACTTCAGAGCGGTGTTGTGGTGAAAGGCATACATTTGATATAGGTTTTAGAACACCACTGGCATGGTTTATCTAAAACAATCTCCTGTGTGGGAGATGAAAGGGCATAGATGATACAGTTCCCTGGAGGAATGTGCATCTTCAAAGGAAGAGAGCAGACAGGCTATGCTCATCTTAAAAGGGGCAGGTAAATTAATGCCAGGGAAAGGAAGAAAATTATTTGTTGCATAGCCATGGGAAAACAGAATTACTTCCTAAGGAAACAGCAAAGGGGAGCAGAGGTGAATTAGAGCAGCAGTGAATGTATAGTACTTTGCAGTTTACAAAGTCCTTTCCTCAACAACAACTCTGTGAGATAGGTAACGGAGGTATCACCCCCTTCTTATGGAAGAAGAAGTCAAGACTGAGTGAGCTCAAAAGGTTTGACCAAGGCCACACAACTACTAAGTGGCAAAGATGAGATCCAAAACTGAATCTAATTGACTCCCCTGTCTATGAGGAAACATCACCACCCAAGGTTTGAAGCAGGGAATTTCAGAATTTGTCTCGTACTATAGCTGGAAATCCAGATTGCCCAGGAAAGAAAGCACATGGAGGCACAGGGAGGTAAGGTGACAATGGCTGCATTCCAGATATCTTTTCTGGGTCAATGCCCAAGCTGATTTGATTTCCATACCCAAGAAACTGATTGCCTCACAATGATTGCATCAAAGTGAAGAAAGGTTGGGAAATGTCCAATCACACTGAGTATAAATTAGATTCCAGGCATCTAAGACTGCACATTCATTAAGAGTCAATTAACACACCTGCTTTGGTTTTAGGGCAAAGCAACATTTAAAAAAAGATGTTTGCTTTATGTGTTTATACTTTGAGGTTTTTTTTTCTTTTTCCTCCCTAAATGGCTCAGCAATAAATCACCACTTCCTCTTTAGTCAACAATAGGGCAACTGAGTCACCATTTGCATTGTAGTTCAATTTTCTTACTTGCTCTGCTTGCCTACCCCATGCCATTTTTAGATCTAGGAGAAAACAGTAACTGGTACACGTCCATCCCATCATCCACAGGAACTGGGCACTGGACTTAGCGGCATGTAGGTTAGATATTTCCCTCTGTCCAGTGTAATTGGGTGGGAAATAGAGAAGCAATGAAATAGTGGTCCCAAATTTCTCCCCCACTTTCGAATTGGACTCTAGGCCTCTCTGTGAGCATTAAGAGGTGATGTCTTGGGAGCAATGCATTCATTAGAGACATGAGGAGAAAAAGTCAAAAGTCTCTAAGAGACCTCATCTCACCTCTATCAGCCCTTGTTCATATGAGAGAAATAAATTCCAACAACATATTCAGTAAACATTTACCACAAAACAAGGCTTTGGTATATTGATTGCTGGATATCTGCTTCATCCTCCTCTTTCCAAATTAGCTCAGATTTACAGCACTTCTCTGCATATACCCTGAGCTAACTATATCATCCTTCCAATGCTTCAGGGTCAAAGGAAGGAGAAAAGCAGAAATCTGTACCAGAGTATCTTGGAGGAAAGCTTTCACTATCATTTTGAAAATTTCTCTTTTATGCATTTTTTTTTCCTCCTGGTCGGCTTTCCACAGACCTATTTTTAGAGCTCCTGTCTCAGAATATAGATGTCTCCATATTCTCCTGCTGTCTGACCTTTGTTCTATCTCCTACTTTGGTTAGAATAAAATCTAAGGCTGAAAGTAGGATTGGCCCAAGGCAAAACAGGCTAGTACCATCATGGCACCTTCTAGCTAACTTACAGACCTAGAAAACGTCTGCTCACAAGCTGAACTTGAATAGCCAAGCTATAATAAAGAAAAACAACAGATGATTTAAAGGACAAATTTAATTGATGCCTAATGAATGATGTTATCAAGTTCTCAGTATTAGGAAAGAGCACAGGAATAGAAGTCAGGAGTCCTAGGTTCAAAACCTGCCTCTGGTACTTGTTGGCTATGTGACTATGGGCAAGTCACCTAGCCTCTAGGAGTCTCAATTTCCTCATCTATAAAAAATGGAAATAATAATACCCTTTGAAGTACTTAGGTCACAGAGTTATTGTGAGAATCACATGAGATAGGATAGGAAAAGAACCTATGATTTTACTGTTATACGAAGCTCCTGGTGAGGAAATTCCTCCACCAATGTAGGTCTATCTGTACCTTTGCTTCAACACATAGTTTTGAAGGGTTGGCCCTAGAGCATGGAGAGATTAAATTACTTGGCCAGGATCACACAGTCTTTAGACTTTAACCCATGAGAAGCTAGCTTTCTATCTACTATCCCCTCCTACTATATCTCAGCAAGATCTTTTGTGAACCTTAAGAGTGTACATGTACATATCGGCATACATGTATACACATATGCATTTTTGTCCTCGTGCCTGACTTGTGCTTTAGTGCAGTAAACACCTTCCACCAATGCAGATGAACAACTCTGCAGCTATAGTCTTAGGAAATACTTGGGCCACTGAGTGGTTAAGAGACTTCTCCAAGGCCCCACAGTCAGTATGTGTCAAAGGCTTAACTTGAACCTACATCTTCCTGACCTATAGAGTCAATTTTCCACTCACTACATTTCCCTGCCTCATATATACTTATGGGCATGTATGTGTGTGTAAAATGTGGAAACAAAGGCAGGGGGAAAAGGACGTTGAATAAAAGTTGCGCAATCCCCAGTGCTAAATATAATGAGGCTGATAATGATGAAAAAAAAAAGCTTTTTAGCTAGCTATATTGGAGGGAGGAAGAAGATGAAAGAAGAGATGGATGAGCTAATAAGAGACAGCTGAGTGAAAGTAAAACTACACGATTCTTATTTTAATTCCATTTTCTCTTCCAAAGGGAATGATCTTTGGACTGGAGAGAGTATACTATTGAGTTGACAAAGATGAGAGAGGAGAGTAGGTAAGAAAGAACCTAGTTTTTCTTGTTAACTTCAAGTCACCATACCCATACAGACTATCTTAAGTTACTGGAAATACTGGTAGATGTCATTTGTAAACCACTATTCAAGATCTTTAAAAAAAAAAACAAAACATGGAGAACAGGAGAGGCTGCAGAATCAAAGCAAAATTTTCAATTTTCAAAAAAAAAAGTGAATAGAATATCACACTATTGATCAGTGCATTAATTTCATTCCTAGCAAAATTCTAGTGTGGCAGGAGTTCTTTGTGTGCCCTTACTCCCCACACCACACCCCCCCTTTCTTTAAGATCATGCTCAGTCATCATTCTTGGTGACTACTTGGGAGCTTGCTGGGAAAGCTGGGGGGAAGGCAGTTTCTGACTCACTACTAGGTCAAGCTGTCATGATTGAAATCATCTCTGGGTTGGGTCCTCATAATTTGCTACTGATACAAAACTCTGTGGATTTACTAAAGGGGCAACTCACTCTTTGGTCATTTCTCTTCCTTCCGTCTTAAAAGCCTGAGGATGATTCTCTGAGAAATCTGGAGAGTAGGATTATTAAATGCTCTTCTCTCTTAGCCCCAACCTCAAGCCACGAGCACATGTCCTACCTAAGTAAGCTTGTATCTGAGTTGCAGCCACCTCCTTTTATGCCTTCTTTTTGGGGTATAGGATCTTGTGAAAAATAAAATAACCTAGACACCTGGAGTTACAGTGGCAAGGTGACAGCAGTGACATCCCCCTCACAGGTTGTTGTTGCTGTTTGTCCTTTGTTCTCAAAGAAGACCACAGCATCAGCAAGATGCCATGACTTGCAAGTGAATTGGATTTAAGTGAGGGAGGGCTGTGCAACATCTAGGTCCAAAGGCAAGTTATAAATAAGTATGAGTGCAGATAGCACCCAACATGCCTCCAAAGGGGCAGTGACTGACAAGAGAGGGGAATGACTGTCTTGGGCAATTTGACTACCTGCAGGAAAGAATGTCTAAGGATCATCTGGAGTGGGCTGGCTCCAAGGGAGGAGGCAGCATTGGAAGGAGGCAAATCAAGTTTGGCTCTTTGATCAGACAACGCCAGTCGAAGAGGCAAAATATGAAGTGGCTAATGAGTGAATCTGGATGAATTGTTCTATGTCTCAAGGAACCTTGAATGTTGGCCTCCCAGATGACTGTGATCATAGAAATGAGTAAGTTACTGAGTTCTGTTATGATCAGTCTGTGTGGCATACTATGATTCTCTTGTGCTTACCATAGCTTTATTCAAGTGGCAATAAATCACCTCCTCCACATGATTCATATTTGTACTCTGAGTACCTTTTACTTTCCCCCTATTTGGGGAAACCCTAAACTAAAAGTAAAAATAGAATTGTCCCCAGAGTAGCTAAGGTGAGGGTGACAAGCCAGTGAATATGAGAGTAGGGAGCCTAATCCCCCAAGGAGAGGGCAGCCTCTCCTAGAACTGAACCTAGGCAAACCACAAAGGCAGATAAAGGAGAGGAAGTGGAACATATTGCTGGGCCTGAAATCTCAGCTAAGTTGTTGCCTCTAGCCACTGTTAGACTAAAACCCAGTATTCAAAGGGATGGTTTTTGAGAATTAAGAAAGGAAAATAGTGATCACTAAGAACCAGCATGGGGGCAGCTAGGTGGTACAGTGGATAGAGCACCAGCCCTGAAGTCAGGAGGACCTGAGTTCAAATCCGGCCTCAGACCAAACACTTGACACGTATTAGCTGTGTGACCTTGGGCAAGTCACTTAACCCCGATTGCCTCACTAAAAAACAAAACAAAACAAAACAAAACAAAACAAAACAAAACCAAAAAAAGAACCAGCATGGCTTTATCAAGAATGGCTTCCTAAATTCATTTCACTTTCGGACAGGATTATTAGATTGGTAGATCAAGAGGATGCTATAAATAAGGTGTACATGTATTTCACTTAGTGTTTCAGTAATCTAGGAAACTCTGAAAGCTAGAGAAAAGGTGCTGACCTTCATTGGTAGAGGGTTCTCTATACCACCCAGGAGTTCTCTATACCAATGAAATCACAAGTACAGTCTCTATTTCAATACTTAGATTTTAGTGAGACATTTGACCAAATCCCTCCTCCTTTGAACAAGTTAGATAAATTGGGTTAGATGACAATACAGTTAGGTAAATTTAGAACTGGGTGAATGGACTGACCCAAACAGTAGGCACTAGTGGATCAGTGTCACCTTGGAAAGAAATCTCCAGTGGCATTTCCCAGAGATCTATCCTTGGCTCTATGCCCTTTGATATTTCATCAGTGAACTTAATGACATTTTTATCAAATCTACAGATAACACAAAGCAGGGAGGTTAATTCTTATATGATAAAACCTGACAGAGATAAATGTCAAGTTCTATATTTGGGTTCAAAAAATCAATCTCATAAGTACAAAGAAGAAATATGACTACACAACAGTTCATGAAGATAAAAAAAATCTTAATGTTTTTAGTCATGTACAAGTCATTTGCAAAAATGTGAACACAATAGCCAAAAAAAACCCTCAATATTATTTTGGTTAGACCTTATTAAGAGAGGTATCATGACCAGAACAACAGAGTTGATATTCTCACTGTACCACATGTGCTCCTTCGGGCCATATTGACAGTACTATGTTTAGTTTTGGGTGCCATATTTTTGGAAGCACATTGACAAATTGGAGTATCTTCAAAGGAGGACAACTAGAATAGAGAATGGACTGAAGACCATTCCATGTGAGAATCTGTCAAAGGAGCTAAGGATGTTTATCTTGAACTAGAGAAGCTTAGGGGGTCATAATAGCTGTCTTTAAGTCATTTAGAAGAAGGTTAGCTTTTTTATTATCCCAGAAGGTAGAACTAGAAACAAAGAATAGAAGTTGCAGAAAGATGAATTTTGGTTCAGGGTAAGGAAGAGTTTCCTAGTAATAAGAGAACTGTTCCAAAGAAGAATGCACTCCCTCAGAAAGCACTGAGATGCCCCTCCCAGTAGATTTTCAATAACAGGATGAATGGCCAGTTGTTTGGGATGTAGTAGAATGAAGTCCTATTCAGATACAGGTTCCCTTCAACTCTACATTTTTTTAAACAAACAAACAAAAAAGACTTAAAAAATTTTCCCTAAAACTTTTAAAATATAATTTGTTTTGGGAGAGGGGAAAGAGACATGTTGTTTGATCCCATTGATACATGGAACTCCCAATTGAATCAACTCCTTCTACCAGAGCAGGTTGGTATTTCCCTATAACTTAGAGTCTTAACAGAGTTTCCCAAAGTATTGAGGTTAAGTGACTTGCCCAGGGTCACACAGCTAGTATAAGTCAAAGGTGGCACTTGAACTCAGCTTCTTCTTGACCTTGAGGCCAGCTCTCAGTCCATTATGCCATGTTGCTTCTTATGATGTGTTGTAGACATAACATTACAGAAACAGCTCTATTTTGCAAAGAAAGGTTACCTCTAGGTATAATGAATGAATTGTGGTGAATGAACTGTTTGGGAAATTATCTAAGTTTTTTTCCTCTCATAGCCCTTCCTAATTCCCAGCATGCAAATAGTTATTCTTTGCAAGTGTGCACAGTAGTTGCTTGTTAAGCAGCCAAATGTGTGAAAAGCTAAGGTGGCTTCATGATACACTGGAGTTTTTAATCCTGCCTCTAAATGATAAGAATGTCAGCTTGTGCGTAAGAGTCCCAGGAATCCAACAGAAAACAACTACTACTCAGCATTCCCAATCTTAAATATATTCGGAAGCAGACAGGCCAAAACTGGAATCAAGAGACATACAGAGTGACCTCCCACCTCTGAGAAGTGTGTAGAAAGAGAGAAAGTGAGACAGACAGACAGAATAACAGAGACAGATGGTGACAGAGAGATGGAGACAGAAATAGACCCAGAGGAAGACAGAAACAGAGAGAAGAGAGAAAAGGGGGAAGTAGAAAGACAAAAAAACATAAGGAGGGATACAGAGATAGACATTCTAAGAGCAAGTAGGTAATTGGATGCTAGATTGAAGAGTAGACTCAAGCTGATTAAGAGGAAAAGGGAATATAAGGAAATGGTGAGATGAGAAAATAAAAGGGAAAGACAGAAAGGGAGAACAGGTGGAGAAAGAAAAGGTGTAGATAGTAAGTACATTGATGAAAGAACCAGTTATGACATACCTATTGAAAGTTTCCAGGACCAAAATATATGATACGCATTTCCTAACTGAAGGTCTTAGATGATACTGTGAGTCATTAGCACCAACGTGGCATATTGCGAATATAATGGCATAAACAGATATTTCTGACACATAAAATAATTTTGCAACAAAGTTCACAAGCCCATTTGTTTGAGGGTACCTGTGACAAATCTCTTGGCATACTTACAAGAGTCCAACATAGTTTAGTGGTAACATTAGTTTATCAATGTTAGTTATGATGCCCCCAAAACATAAGTA
The DNA here is from genome assembly GCF_900497805.2 of Vombatus ursinus. NCBI lineage: Eukaryota > Metazoa > Chordata > Mammalia > Diprotodontia > Vombatidae > Vombatus > Vombatus ursinus. The sequence goes on along the minus strand of NW_020954580.1, from coordinate 18,405,332 downwards.
AGCAATTGTAGGACCTTAGCTGGGTAGGTAGGATGGAAGGAATCTGTGAATACACACCTTCTAAGTTGAAAAAACATGTCACAGGGAAATAGTAGCTCCAGAGGAGAATTTATATGAGTGACCATGTTCTGAGAAAGCCTTAAACATACACTGAGGCCAAAACCTAATGCAGACTGCCTCCTGGGCTGTCGGACTTCAGGAAAATGACAAACTTCAAAGATGTGGCTCCATCTTGATATGATGCAGTATGCTGGAAAACATGTCACAAATGTTCCCTGGTGGCTCAGATGAATGAATGTACTTATTGTCATAAAGAGACCATTTGTTCCCTGCTTACTGGCAAGATTAGGGCCCAAGAAATTATTGCTTTGCACACAGAATCAGACTGAGTCACCATGTATCTGCCATCGATCCTTTGATCTACCATTGATCTGCTTGTCAGCATCTCGCATAACTAGAAGCCATCCATTAAGGCTAGTGGCTGTTTTCCCTATGGAAGTCTTGCAGAATCAAGCTATCATCCTTTTGATCATGCAAATGACTTCATCTGTAGTCAATACAAAATACTGTTTTAAATCATATTCTTCAGGAAATCCATATGGTAACGGAGCAGTGGAGCCTGGACTAGTGGAGATCAAAGTTCTTTTCTAACGTTCTATGATTCTCTGAGTCAAATTGTCCCAACCTCTCACAGGCAGAGTTACAATGTCAGAAAAGATGCCAGAGTTTCTTGCCGTCTCCATGCCCCAAGAAAACTGTGAATATCCAAGGTATGATTATAGAAAGAGGAGGTTTGTTGCCCCTTCTTCCTATCTGTGCCCTTCTTTCCAAGTATTTTCTTTTCCAAGTTCCTTCTACTTTCCCACTTACACTCAGAAAAAGAGGTGATAATCTCCTTCATGAGTGGTGGTCTAAGGAGTGGGCCAAAGAGCTAACTTTGAAGTCAGGAAGTAAGGAAAATTGGATCCAATCTCCACACACACTGTAAATCTTGACTAAGTCACCTAACCTTCCACTGTAAAATTTTAAGTTGTAAAAGAGGCAAAAGAAAGTTCTCCATTGGGAGCTCCCTGTTGAAATTCCTGTTCTAGTTAAAAAAAAAAAAGAAATCGAATTCATGCTAAAGGGTAAATGACTGATAAGGTATACCTTTTATAGGATTATTTACCTTTTAATAGTAAAAGGAAAAGGAAGTCAAAGGAATTGATTCTTACTGATATCATTTTAGGAATAAGTCCATGGGAGGAAAGGATTGTTGGGTTTGGGGTTTCGGTTTTTGTGAGTTTTTTTTTCTTTGCTGTTAGTTTTGGTGACTAAAACCACACCTCAAAGGTAAACACCTACTCTTGAAGATAGTCCTATAAGCCCTTTATGTATGGGAGTAGTTTTACTTAGTGATTTTGAGAGAGTGGCGAAATGGGTAGAGTGCCCGGTACAGAGTCAGGAAGACTCCTCCTCCTGAGTTCAAATCCAGCCTCAGACACATTCCAGCTGTGTGACCCTGAGCAAGTCACTTAACCCTGTCTGCCTCAGCTTCCTCATCTGTAAAATGAGCTGGAGAAGGAAACAACAAACCACTTCAGTATCTTTGCCAAGAAAACCCCAAAAGGGGTCCCACAGAGTCTGAAATGACTGAAAACAACTGAACAACAACAAAAATTTAAAAACCATATTAATATCTTCAAAACCTAATCTAAGTAGTTGCCCAATGCTCCATTTACCCTGGTGCTGGGTAGTCATGACCATCCACAGATAGTTCATTCCCCAGGGGTGAATGTGTCTGTTGGAAAGGGTAAAACAGAGAGCTATGATCCCGTTGGTATATGGAACTCCCAATTGAATCAACTCTTTCTACCAGAGCAGGTTGGTATTTCCCTACAACTGAGAGTCTTACAGAGTTCGTCTTACTCCTTTTACATGCAATATTATCTCTCCTTCTGCCAAAAGTATTCTAAATACCTTTAAGTAACCTTCACAAGAATCAAATTAGCATTTATTAAATCTTTACATGGATATGACAAAAAGCACCCAATCTGAAACTCAGAACACCGGGTTTTTTTTTTGTTTGTTTGTTTTTGTTTTTTCTGATTTAAGTCCCAAGGAAAATCATGCAGACTAAAAATGAACATGAAGGCCTACATAGAAATGTTACACCCAGTGAAAACCTGATGTTATATAGGTGTTAGAGGGCACAAATAAAAGTCTTCTCATAGGATATCTGCTGTGACCAGGAGGGGAAATAATGGGGAGAAATGAGTGGGGAGATATGATATAGTCCAGAAGATTATTATGATATGTTTATATATATGGAAAAATATATAGTCCAGCACTTCTGAAACTTTTTCCACTTGCGACCCCTTTTCACTTTTTGGTAGCGCTCCTTGGCATCGCGTGGCCTGAGGGCATGCACGATGTAAAGTATGCATACTCTGTGTTCAAAACCAAAGCCGCAATGAAGCTGCAGGATGCAACATGAGCAAGTGCTGCCAGAAACACCTCCAATTCATTACTCATTTGATTTTTAATTAATTTTTGGTCATTGTGTGTTCAGTTCTTTTACGGTTGCCAAACTTTTCATGATCCCATATAGGGTTTCCACCCGGAATTTAAGAAGTGCTGAGTTGACTTTCAACAATCTAGTTAGTGATTTATCCAATATCTTTAGTTTCTTCTGTCTTCGGGTACCTTTCTTATGGTCATTTCCTTTCTCATGAGTACCTCTAACAGGAAAAAGAGATTATGCTCAATTCAGTTTTTTTTTTCCTGTTTGTTACTAACTCTGGGTTATAGTACATAACTTCAACTAGTCCTCAACATCATTTGAACTCTGTCCATTTTGACACCCTCCCTGATCATTTCCAAATAGGGGCCAGCTTTCACTTTTTTCTTCTCTTTTCACCAACTGCAACCCCAACCCTCACAATTTCATATAAAATTTTAAATAAAAAAAAGTTTAAATTCTTCCCTCATGCTTAACAGCAAAGCACTTTGCTTCCATCTACACTGAGAAGATGAGGTCATCCAACCTTATCTCCCTCAGTTACCCTCCTCCACTCCTCAAAACTTCTTAGCACCATCAGCCACTGTTTCTTCCTTTCGTCTTGTCATAAAAGAGGTATTCCTTCATCTCACTGTATATAATTCCTCTACGACAATCTCAATTCATCTCATCCTGCTGGGAGGACCTTGTTGAAGCCATCAGCTCCTTTATTTTAGGTACATTCCATCTCTTCCTGGCTACTAGCTCCTTCCCATCTGTCCACTGAGATATTCAGGTCTAATCATGCCTTTAAAAAAATGTTCCTTGACCAGTCAACACCTTCTAGTTACTGTCTCATCTTTCTCCATCTTGCTTCTCCTCATCACTGTTAAATTTGTTCAAAAAGATTGTGGAAGCAGTGGATAGAACCCTGGTCTGGAGATCTGGGTTCAAATCCAGCCTTAGAAACTTATTAGTTCTTATTAGTTCTATGACCCTGGATAAATTATTTAACCTCTGCCTGCCTCCATTTTCTCAACTGCAAAATGGGGATGATACAACCCTCACATGTTTGTTGTAAGGATCACCTAAGTGCTTAGGACAATTCCTGATCCAGAGGAAGCACTTAATGAATGCTTGTTCCCTTCCCTCTGGGAAGATCTGAAGTCAAACCCTGCCTTAGATATTCATGAGCAGTATGAGCCCAAGCAAGGCAAGTGCCTAAACTCTTTCGACTTCGGGATCCTCATCTATAAAATGGGTACAATAATAACACCTACTGCAGATGGTTGTTGTGAAGATCAAATAAAATACTATATGTAAAGCACACCGAAATCTTAGAATGCTATATGTGTTAGCTCTCATACATGATGTCCAAACTTCTTATGTCCTCTTTCCACATATCCTTGCAATCTGGCATCCAACTCCCTTGACCCTCCTTCCCCCCATCACTCTATTCAAAATGTTTTCTCAAAGGTCATCAGACAATCCCTAATGACCACATCAATGGCCTTTTTCCTTTTTCTTATTGTCTTTGATCTTTCTCCACATTAGTATACTGTTGGCTTACCTCTTCTCCCCCTATACACACCCCATTTTCATTAGACATTCTCTCTCAATTTCAGAGACCCTAAACTCTTCTTTCCTTCCTAATTCCTTTCCCTCTTTCTCCACTTCCCTCACTCCTTTACCCTCTTCTCATCCTCCTCTTCTTGTGTTCTCCTCAAAACTTTGATATGGGCACTCCCCAAGAGTCTGTCCTTGGCTCTCTTCTCTTTATATAAATATTGTTCCTTTGATAATCTCACTCACTCACAGTGATGGATGATAGGATTTAGAGGTGGAAGGAACCTTAGAGATCATCTTGCCCAACCTTTCCATTTAAAGATGAAGAAACTGTGGCTCAGGGAGATATGACTAGCCTAAAGTCACACAATTTTCATATCACACAGAAGTCGAACTGAGATTCAAACTGAAGTCCTCTGACTTCCAAATCAATGCTTCTTTCCACTACACCGGTAGTTTTCCAAGTAAGATCTGGGGACCCCTAGAAGTCCCCATGAGGTCAAAACTTTTTTTCATCATATTAAGATGTTTTAATTTCTAATATGGTAAATATCAATAGATATGACTCACATGAATAAAAAGTCTTTGGGGGAGATGTCTTCAATCATTTTTGTATAATAGGATCTAGAGACCAAAAACTTTGAGAATCATTGCCCTGCTTTATTTCCTTCAGGGAAATGGGAGCCACCTTCAGAGTGGGGTCAACTAACTTAAAAGGTGGTGGAAAACTGAACTTGCTGATACAACAAACTTGGTTATCCCTTCACAAATGTCCTTTGTTAAACAGTAAGGGTTGAAAGCTGCTTAGAGCTGATGTACTAAGAAGTTATAGCTGACAATGAGGAAAATAGTAAAGATCCAAAGAAGTCTAGGGTCATTTAGAGCTAACAAAAACAGATCCACACCCTTCAATAAACCCTAAGGTCTTCACTAGATTACTGAATAGTTTAACAAGTGATCTTTATAATGATGACCATGGGTCACATAAAAATCAGTCAATTGTGTTCATTAAGACAGGTAAACTTTAGGGAAAAAATGAAAAAATTTTGGTCTTTTAAAACCAAAATTTCAGTAACCTGAAACTTTTTTTTTAAATATAAAACATTTCATTCTTTGATGCCAGAGAAACAAAACATATACTAGGGGCGAGGCCACATGTGACCCTCTAGGTCCTGAAGTGTGGCCCGTTGACTGAATTGGATTTGGTCAAAGAACCACACTTCAGGACCTACAGGGCCACATGTAGCCTCAAGGCCATAAGCTCCCCACCCTTGAATACTGTCTATCACCTCCTTCTGTCAATTCAAATATTAACAAGTAACCCCATGCCTAGATCAGTTTATAAGATTAGCTTATAAATTAATGCTGTGATTTTAAAAAAGAAGCTTATAGTTTATAAATAAACTCTGATAAAAATTACTCCATTACTATGGTTTTTTTCAAAACTTGTAGCAAACATTTGGTTTTTCATTCCTGGCTCTTTCACATGACAACTTAGCTTTATAAGGTTCATAAAAGTTAGAAGTGGAAGGGATCTCAGAGGTCATGTAGTCCAACCCTCTCATTCTGTAACTGAGGTCCACTGAGATTAAATGTCTTACCCAAGATCGTGTAGTTAGCTATTCTAACTCCAAATCTAGCTTCCTTCCATTCTACTGCATTGCCTCTAAAGGATTGTTTCATTCTATCCAATTCTAGGCAAGAGTCTTTCCATTTGTCAGAAAAGTTAAATGACTTACCCAGTGTCCTACAACTAGTTAGGGTCAGCAAAACACAAACCTCCTGCCTCTGACTCCTAGTTAGGCAAGCTTTCCCATACATAGTTCAGTCATGTCTTTGCCTGCAATACTTTCATCTCACATGTTTAGTTATCTTCAGAAGATATTTCAGGTGAAATTAATTTTCTTCAGAAACAATTTCTTCCCAAGTTTGGCTTTGTCTGATCACTAAAGACAAAGCTTTGGGATCAGAAGATTGTCACTCAAATCCTTTTCTAAAGCTATTTCCCTACCAGGCTTCCTTACCTGAGAAGGGGGTGTAGCTTCTGACACCACCCCTGTAATTAGAGCTTTTCATGCAATCCTACTCAACTTTCCCTTCTTTTAGGATGCTCCCTTGATTATGAATCAAAGTCCAAGGCTTCATTCCCTTTAGTCATCTGCCTCTGATTTAATTCTTCCTCATGAGCCCAGCAGGTGATGATTTGATCATGTTGCCTTCCTTATGGCAAACAATACATTTCAGATTTAAGTGAAAGTAGGATACTACCTGCCTTGGTGAAGCAAGCATTGTGAAAAAGGTGCATAGAATTAAACTGTACACTCCACATTTTTTTTAATTTAACCCTCCCTTGAAACCAGTGGACTAACAGGATATTTTAAGCTTTGTTCTAATCCTCAAATTTGTTTTAGGCCTTCATCTTTCCCTAGTCTATAGTCTTCCACTCCCAACACATTCTAGTTTTTCCTCCTCCCTTTATTTAAGAGGTTGCCACCTACCTTTGTATCCCTGTTTTATTGTGATGAGTCTTAAGAGGCTGCCACTTCTGATAGACCCTCTCCTTCCCCCTTCATAATAAACCATTTTCTAGAAACTCCTTTTCCCCACCTAATCAAGCTACCTTTTCTAAACCTCCCTCCCTCCTCTTCCCCTTCATAAAGAGTATCAGTTAATCCCTTCCAAATCATCTTCCTCCTTTAACCACCTCAAGAGCAAATAGCCTCCAACCTCCTACCCTTAAAAGAAACTGCTTCCAACAAGTCTCCCCTATTCCCTCAAATAAATAACTTTCCATAATCTGACTCAGTCTAAAGTATTGCCTTTCAAAACCTCCACTCATTCTTCCTTCCCTCAAAGGAATGAACTTTCTCCTACCCTTCTTATCTGAGCTTTGAATGATCTCATTGGAACTGATAAATTTTTTTTTTTTACTCTCAAAGTAAAAAGACCTGATGTAACCTCGTCTGGTCCCTTTCTGTCCTAGAGAAAAAGTTTTGGCATAAAGTATATAATGTCTCACTTGTGCTTCTGTGATTGTTTTTCTTCTAATAAAATGAGGAGGATACACTGAGCCATTCCCAGGCCAAACACATTCTACTGTTTATTACACATATTACATTCTTAAATAAAAATGCGTCACATAACATTTTTTGCATAGATATCTTACAATATACCAATTTAAAAAAGAATTATGAAACAGACCAGTAACAAAAATAAATTTTTTCTTCATTAATAATTTTGTAACATTAACATACCACCATCATATAATACAAATAATATTTTTAAATCTTAAGACTTTTGTACAGCAAAAAAACTTGACAAAGTAATATATTTATATATATATAAAAAGCTTAAAAAAAATAAAATGTCAAAAAAAGGCAGAACTGAGGGCTATAAGACTAGGTACTTCTGTGATATATTATAAATACCAGAGAAGGCCTGAGAGAATGTGACTGTGGGGTTGAGGGGTGGGTCTCTCCAAACACACTTGTTAGACACATCTGGCAAAAAAAATGATATAGTGCAAAAAACAAATTCCTTCAAGCAGTATCTTTAAGGAAAAGGAAAAAAAAAGAGGATCAGATGTAATTTAAAAGCAAATAAATTTGTGCATGGAGGATTGTGGGAGTGAGAGAGGGGGAGTTTTGATGGTGAAGAGGGAGGGGCTAGGAAAACCACTAAACATTTATTTTGCCTTAAGTGTTGATAGGGGAGATCTGGGTGATAATAAGTACTTGTTGTTTTGTTTGACCCCTTCTTGGTCATGAAATACAAATGCAGACTTAAAGAAGAAAAAAAAAATTAGGTTGAGACTGTATTCAGATAGCAAATGCATGCTAGAAAAAATAAATCCAAGTTGAGGACCAGCCCAAAAGCCAGAAAGTCTTCCTGGGTCTATGCGATTGTGATTATTCTACCTCGAGCCCAAAGGCATCACAGTTAAAATGTTCCCTCATTATGTTCTCCTCCCAGCATTGACTAGTTTTGATATACTGGCGACTGTAAGCATGCTTTCCCTCCAAAGAAGAAAATAGGCACTAGTGGCTATTCCACTTATAATATTCGCAGCCCAACTGATTTCCTTCGGTGAAAGTACTACACACATATGTGTGTGTGAATACCACCCTCAGAATTTTGATGTGGGGCTCATTTTATGGCAGTTTACAAAAGCTGGAGTGAAATAAATTGAAGATTTCCAAGCTTACAGTTGAAAAAACTTGTAAAAACAATCCCAATAAAGAATGCATCCACCTTCCCTCACAGTCACTGAGAAGCCCTGTTGGGGGAATTGGGTGGGGGGACAAAAAAAGTCCCAAAACAACAAAGTCTCTGGTTTGGGATAGTTGGGGATTGAGGACTTTAGGTGATTCCTCTGGTTGTGGACACCTGCTTCCCATGGACTACATCTAGATGTAGCAGTATTAGGATTTGAAGGATGAATATAGTCAATGATAGCTTTTCTGTGATCTTCCAGGAGATCTAGCAAGGGAAATTTGAGACAGAGAATTTAAAAGCAAGAGAAAACCCTGGAGCCTTAAGCTGATAGCCACGTGGTATTTACAAGCAGTTTTTTTTTTTTTAAATGTTGCTATTGTTTACTCTTGACACTTTTTGTTGCTTCCTCAGCTCCAAGGGCCCTGAAGATCCTTGGAGATAGGACCCAAAGGATCAGTCTAATCCCTCTTCCCAGGTATTTTAAAGTTCAAAATAAGGTATCCTGCCACATCTATTCAAGTGAATCACAACCTCGCAGAACTGCTCTCTTGTCCCCTATGCATAGCTGTCATGCATAGGAAAAGGACCGAAGAGGTCACTCTAGCCTCCATTCACAGTATTTTAAGGTTCAAAACAAGTTATCCCACCATATCTATCCAAGTGAATCACAACCTTCCAAAACTTGTTCTCCTGCCCCTGTACATGACAGACAGTTACTTCTGGGAAATGCAATCTGGAAAGCTTCAGCTGGTGCATTTCAATCAGGTTCTAATTTCTGAAATTTTATTTTATTTTGGCAAAGATCTGGGGGCAGGATAACAGCCAGAAAAGCTGGCTGTCACAGAACAGAGATTTTTTTTAAAATGTGTCTGATTTTGCAGGTGGTATATTTAAATGCTTTCTATCCCTATACCTTTTTTCTTCCTTCTCCTTCCTCCCAAAGGGCAAATAGTAGGAAATGGAAATGGTAAATATTACCCATACCATGAATTATTAAGGAGTGACTTCCACAGAGGGGAAAATTTTTTAAAAATATATTTGAGCCATTAAAAATAGTTCTCTTGTTTAAATGACATTGGATTAATATCCTTCCTTTTAGCTTAGTTTTTACAGTGGCATTGCAATATTGATGTCCTTAATACATTGAATACACACATCTAAAGGTCCAATTTATTTTCCCCCTTCTATGCAAAAACTCCACATGGCTATCCTGGAAGTTGAACCAAAGTGAAATCCTTCTTATAAAATCTGCTTTGCCTTCTAGGCTTGTAGAGAATTTTAAAAAGAGGAATCAGTGCAATTAAACATGTATATGAGTTTCCTTTTATCTCCTCAGAATCAAGCCATCCAAAAGGAGGGAGGAGAAGATGGCGGAGAGGTAGTGAAAGATGGGGGTGAACGCGGGCAGTCACTAATAGAATCAAGATGAAGTGATGAAATAGGGAAGATTTGTTATGATCTTTGCTGGGGAAAGATATTGGGGGGGGAAAGGAAAAGATTTGTTTTATGAGATTCATTTCGAGTCTGGGAATATTTTATAAGATGCTACTTTGTCATGGAATCCAGACATCTATTTTTCTGGACATAATACCCTTCACTAGCGGGCCAATGGGCTGTGCCAATTAGTCATTCAAGGGGCAGGAGGCTCTGTGGGATTTGTACACAATGAATGAGAGGCTGGTAGCCATGAGCAGCATTATGATTTAAGGGTACCTTATCTTTGACTTATATTCAAATGGCAGGGGGAAAAGACACATAAGCAGAAGAGAAAAAGAATCTTCAATATTTTCCATTCTGCAAAGTTAATTGTGGGCCCCAGAGCAAAGTATGTTTGAAAAGACCGTTATACGAAATAACATGCCGGCACTCTCCTTGCATGGTTGGGATTTCCCAACATGTTAGAAAAATACCAATTTAAGCGAAGAAAAGGAAGAAATTATTGTTCCAATGGGAACAACTCAGAAAATACTGCTTTAAATACCCAATCTTAATTTCCTTCCCTCTCTCATTTAAATGTATATATGTGTGTGTGAATACATATATGCACACACGTATACACATATATACACGTAGGCATATATATGCACCAGATCTACACATATATATGTGAATATGTATGTATATACATATATGTATATATGTATACAGTAAGATTAGTTCTTTAAGTAGGCCCTTACAAATCATCCTTGTACCTTTTCATCAGCTGGTAAGAAAGGCATTTTCAATGGATACTTTGTCTCAATTGTTTCCCCCAAATAATCACATCTAGTTCCCTGTGCCAATTGGGGCTGGTTGTAATTCACAGCTGAGGCTTCAGCTTAAAAGAATATAGCTTTAAAGTAACATACGTAGCAACTATCAGGTTCTTCAGCAATTCTAATGTTCCAACAAATGAAATCAGGAGTAAGAGAGTGCCACCACCAGGTATCAATGAGCCCAGCTCTGGGAGAGGTCAAGAACAAATTAACAAAGGGTGTCACTGGTACAAGGAAAGACAGAGGAATTACTAAAACATTTCAGACACTCTGATGAGTACCAAAGGGCCCTTGTTCTGCCACATTTAAATGAGAACCTGACAAGACCACAAATGACAATAGGAAGTAAATAATTAATGATTACTCTTTATAGAAAAAAAAAAAGTTATGGGTGTTATTTTTTTTAAGAGCCTTGCATTGAATTGTCAGTTTAAAATTTCAATTTCTTTGTAGACCCTTAATAATAGTAGCATTTCAAGAGGCAAGAGCAGCTATTGCTCAGGAGAGGACCCTCATGGATGTTGGCAGCCCAAGGCCTATTACCACGAGTGATGTGATGTGTCCATGCACTCATGCTGAAGGCCGCAAACAGAAATGAGATTCTAGGGTGACTACATTTTCATCTAACGCACTGGCTGGATGCGCTGCAGAGGAATACAGCTGAGGTTCAAGTACACTCACACTCCCCGCTATCACCTGGAAAGGATGCTCCACACATTCAAATGCAATCCCATGGAATTCCGGATGGAATGGCCAAAAAAGGATTCAAATGTAGAAGTAGACAACTACAAGATTGTCAGCAAGCAGTGCTCCAGGAATTGTTTCTAACTTGTGTTAAGTTTTACATCTTTGGAATAAAATTAATTTTTTTTTCTTAAAAAATACCCTCCGACTAATGTTTATATCATTGCCTCCAGCAGATGGGTAGAATTTCTGTGTGTGTGTGTGTTGATTTTTTTTTCTCTGTTGTTGAGTTTTTGTTTGTTTTGGTCCACGACTCAAAAGAAATTCTATGGGCCAGACCTCAAAATCCCTCCCCCCACCCCCCAAATGTCCAAATGGCAAGCCCACAGCATTTGGCTAAAGAGTTTACTCACAGTGGAGGAATTTCAACATCTCAATGAAATCAAAAGTTACAGAAAGCTGAGGAAAATCAAGTGCCAAAGATCTTGATGACTACTCATGTTGTTTATGTTTAATTATTATTATTATTATTATTATTATTATTATTATTATTTTAAAGAGAGTTCAGTTTTGCATCCCAAATATGTCTGGGGTGGCATTTTAACAGTCAATGAGTCAAAACAGTCAAAAGGAGGGCAGGAGGGTAGCCGGCTGGTATGAAGGAACAGCGACCATCGGTGGACCAAATGACATTTTTGTTTTCTATCTGTATCTTGAAGGGATGGTCCGAGAATATACAAAATATACAACCTGTCCTAGTGACCACCCCACCTGCTTGCATAGGCCATTTAATGGCCCTAAAGGCAGTCTTTGGAGTTGAGATCAGTGCCAACTAGCTAAGATACAGGTATACAGATATCAATTTTTACGTGTGTGATGAAAAAGTGAGGAATCTAAACCTCCTTTGAGCTCCAAAGGTCAAATTTAGCAATGAGCAGGATTTAGCTTGGAGAATAATTTAGGGGCCTCTGCTAGTCCTGGATGCTCTAAGTCCCAGGTCATGCTGGGCCCACTGCCTGAAATGAGCAATACTTCTCTCCCTTAGACAGAAAAACCTCGACACTTTGCATAAATGCCAGCCCTTCATTCCCACAATGGACTCTTAAAGTGTATTTTTTTTCCCCTTTTAACAAGCAGGATAATGTGAGCTCAGTGGAAATGAGAAAGAAGGATTGACTGATGCTGTGTGAAGCCTCTGGACTTGGGAGGCATCCTCATTTTCCCTCCACTCCTGGACGGAGGGGTATTTTTGGCTTTTTTTTTTTTTTTGTCAGGTCATAACCCAAAGTTAGGTTAAAGACACAGATGCCTGTTGAGGCTAGAGACATCTATGCTGTAACTGGTTAGTAGGGTCGCAATAATAACACACAACACAATTTGTTGATCACCATGGGCTGAGGCCAGCACGCCCCCAAGGAGGATATAAGAAGTGTGATGTCACATCTGATTGGCCACTCCGAGATTCGGGCATCCAGGTGATGAGATAGTTCTAGAGGTTTTAGTCCATGGAGAAAAGATAAAACATTTAAGCTTCCAAATAAGCTTTTCAAGTTTTCATTAGCAAAATCAGAGAGATTAAAAAGAAAAAATCTAGCTATGGCAATAAGGTGAGGCCAAAGGTATACACTGTGATTTTTTTTTCAAGGGTTTTATTCTCTTGGCCACTTTGTAGTCATGCTAGAAGTTTCCAGAATCCCTAGTGCATATGGTGTGCAAAAAGTAAGAAAAGAAAATTCCTCCTTCACGAAGTCTACACGAACGCAGGCCAGAAAGTGTAAGGTGTCATTCCACAGTCTACTGCCATTAAGGCCATTGGTACGGACTTGAAAAGATCTCAATAGCTCAGTCCTATGAAGAACCAAAACAGATCAAAAGGTCTGTGAGGAAGTCTGACGCTTTGAATATTGGGATTTTTCTGACACAAAGGACAAATGAACCAAGAGGTTAATTTTGGCTACCAAACTGGGATTTGGTTTTCTAGGTCATTTTTTCCCCCAACCATTTAAAAAGAAGACAAGTTAGTGCTACAAGTATGCAACTTTAAGATGATGTATTCTCCTATCAAGTTGCATTGAGAAGCAAGTTAAATAAGTCCCTCTTACTGCTGCCGTCCACCTGCAGAGAAGTCACATCCATTTTCTTTGAATTCCATTGCCAACAGCGGGATGCAATTCTGATAGCGCTGAAGTAGGCAGCCTTTCTGCCTTGCTGAGAGTTCACCGGGATTCTTCATCATCTTCTACCATCTGGCTAGGGCAAGGCATAAAGAACAGACGTAGATATCTTGAGTATAGTTGAGCGCATGACTGCGTGTGCGTGTGTGCATGTGTGTGTGTGTGTGTGTGTGCGCGCACGTGTGTACACAGAGGTTTATATCTGAGAACTCTCTCTTTTTCTCTTCTGCAAGGCAGCAAAGTTCTGACCAAATTCCAGCCCCCTGTCTAAAGATTCTTCCTTTAGACAATAGCCGGTGCCATGGAGTTCCTCTGGTCATTAGGTTATTTAGATATGTCTCTTCATATGGAGGGCAAGGTGGTCAGACCTGGAAAAACACCTAAGAAAATAAGAAACAACACAAAATGAGTGTACTGTGTGAAAGTGGAGGCCTCCTTCTATCCAGAAGACAAGGATCACCCTCATCTAACAGTAAATAATCTGCGTGTATCATTTACTGGTGAGACCCCAACATTATAGAACTGTGGCCCTAGGATCTCTTGATTTGGTCCCAAAAAGAATACTGGAGATCACCAAGAATCAGTAGTACCAGTAATTCTGATGATAATAATAGCTAACACTGATATAGCATTTTAAGGTTCACAATACCCCTTTTGCATATATCATTGTGATGGATCCTCATAACATCCCTGTGAGGTATGTCTTATTATTACCCCTCATTTGACAGATGAGGGTGAGAGAGGTTAAATCACTTGCCCAGGGTCACATAGATAATACAATTTGAGAAGATATTCCAGACTCCAAGGCCAGTACTCTATCTATGCTCTAACTGCTTTGACAAATGATGGGATTGAGGCCCAGAAAGTTTAAATGACTTGCCCGGAGTGGTAAGTATGAGAGCGACGTTACAAACTTAGGTCCTCTTTCTACCACACCAAGACTCCATTATTTTATTTGACTTTGAAACTATATTTCAAACATATTAAATTTTTGGTTTTTTTCCTAATTTTTATTTATTTTAATTTATGGAATAAAACAAGCATTAACATAACATGGAAATGCTTGTTTTATTCCATAAATTAAAAATAAAATAAATAAAAATTTAGGAAAAAATTCTAAAAATTCAATTTTTGAAAATATATTTCAAATATATTCAATTTTTTTTTCAAATAATTCATCCCTCTAACATAGTGTCATAGGCACTATGAACACAGAATCCACCAGTAGTACCTAAAAAGCCACAGAATATATCCCTGATTAATACTACTCTGATCAACTATAAAGTAAGCTCTTTTTGCCTTTTTTTCTGCAATTCATAATCGGGGGCTGAAGAGTTTCACCAGAGTCAGACTGTTAGAATAGAAGCTGCCACAATGCCTGGCATGAGTAGTTTCCTATTCTCTCATTTGGCCTCCTTTTTGAAAAGGACTCAAGCTTGATAGCTCTCCAGCTTTTGAGAACACTCCCCAAGGCTTTTCTTATCCTGAAAAAGAAGCCCCCCATAGTCAGAAGCACTTAAAAATATGTTAACAAGTTGTTTACAAATGTTCTCTTTCGGCTGGGGCTTCTCTCCCTTTATGCATGTGCTCACATTCCTCATTTTCTTTCTCTGGTCATGCACGCAATCACAAAAACATGTAGAAATTAAGGCACAACTATATCCTATAGATAGCAGATATAGATTAATAGCTATACTAACTCTTAAACCTACTTGTCAGTGCAGATAAGTTTTTAGATAGAGATTTCTTCTTTAATTGAGTAACCAGGGGGTTAGTGAGAAAAAAAAAGCATACCTCCCTCCTTGAGACCACAATGAAATGAAAGTGTGCAAAATCATGGTACACTAAGAACCTCTTTAAGCTAGTATCCTGGCACCTGGCAGGGAATTCTCTTATTATCCACTGTAGACCAACAGCACATGTCTTATTCCTAAATAGATACAAAGCTGGCAACAACCAGTAAAAATAATGACCACCAGATCCTAGATTTTGAGTTGAAAGGGATCTTAAAGATCTCATTAAGCCCAATTCCCTCATTTTACAGAGACCCCAGAGAGATTATATAATTTATCTAAGGTCACACCAATGATAAGTGGCAAAGCTAGGACCTCTGACCCCAAATCAAGTACTCTTCCCAATGTCCTATGCTGTCTCTCCAAATACAGACAAATAATAATAATAATAATAATAATAATAATGATAATGACAAATTGACTATAAGAGATCATAAATTGAGTATACATCAAAACCTGTGAAAAACATTTCCCTATAATATCTCTGTAAAACTAAGATTCGCATGTCCCAAGCCAATATCTGTCACTATTTCAAGCAATAGTTGAATAAATTCTCCACTAAAGTCCTATTCTAATGACTCATCACTGGATGATCAAAGGGCTAAGCCAGCCCCAGTAGGTTCTACTATGCTAGAAGGACTTGGAGTACAAGTCCTGTCTATGGACTGTGTCAGTCAATCAAAGACCAGCTCTGATATCTCTAGATGATATTTTTGACTGTGGTAAACACTTGAAGACTGGAGGGACTGAGATTGGCATTAATAGATGGAATAACCATATTGATGGAATCACAGATTTGAAGAACACATGTAACAGCTAAACAAAAGAATTTGGACAACCCCCTTAGAGTTATTGATAAGGATATTTGACCTGCTTATAAGTTAGCAGAGTAGTATCTCTTTCTAAGTGAGCATGATATTAAGGTGCATAAAAAGAAGGATAGAATGGCAAGAGTATCATGTCATAGGCAGCTAAGTGGCACAATGGATAGATCTCCGGGCCTGGAGTTAAGAAGATCTGAGTTCAAATCCAGCCTCAGACACTTACTAGCTGTGTGACCCTGGGCAAGTCATTTAACCCCATATGCCTCAGTTCCTTATTTGTAAAATGGGGACACACTGGAAAAGTAAATGGCAAACCACTCTAGTAGCTTTGCCAAGAAAACCTGAAATGGCGTTACAAAGAGTTGGGCACAACTGAACGACAATCACTATGTCATTATGTGTAGATCTTAATGGTCCAAGTCTTTGCATATATTGCTGCTGATTGGGTCTTGATAGGTCAGAGTTCAGCAGCTAGATATTGCTTTGCAGCCCACCCACTTCCTCATTTTGTTCTTTGCTTTATTTCTTCCTCCCATCATCCTTGAAAAAGGGAGTCCTATCCTAAAAGATGTTAAAAATCACATAACACCTTTCAGGTTGAAAGTAGAAGGAAGATGATAGGTTTCCAGGGGTCAGGAACCTGCGACCTCAAGACCATACATGGTCTTCTAGGTCCTTGGGCGTGGCCTTTTGACTGAGTCAAAGTTTTACAGAACAAACCCTTTTATTAAGGGGATTTGTTCTGTGAAGTTTGGATTCAGTCAAAGGACTGCACTTGAGGACCTAGAGGGGCCACATGTGGCCTCAAGGTTGCAGGTTCCCCAGCCCTGGAAGCAGACGCCTAGATCCCAGGAGCAAAACTTTGAATAAGGAACATCCTGGAGACCAAAATGAGGACCTAGGGGCAAAGGTGAGAGGTCAAGAAACATGTAAGAAGAACTAAAACAGCGGAGTAAAAGAAGGGGTTTTAGTGGATTATTTCCATTAACATTAAAGTCAAGGCCTGTCAGGAAAAGACCACAAAAGGTAGAAAGATGCAGGAAGTAAGAGTCCAGTAGCTCTAGCTGTGGGCAAAAAATTTTCTCCAACTGTGCAATAGAAACCAATCAGGAAATAAGATTCAATATATGGAAGTTCGCTTTAATGTTCACTTTTCAGAAATGTGTCTACTTTCATCTTTAACCATTCATTCAATGAGAATATACTGAGTGTGCCTAACACTGTGTATTGAGATATCGCTATACAAAAACTGTGTGCTAAGAACATGGAAAGTTCCTGTGAAAAAATAAATCAAGGAAAATCAAACCAAAAAAAAAAAAAGTCTGAAGCATTGGTAGTAGCTTTAATGAAACTTATCTAATTTGTTGTCCAGAGCTATTTATCACTGTTACTTATTCAAATTATAAGCACTGTACAAGAAGGGTTAGACTGGGCCCCTATCTATTGAACTTACTATTCAATAGATCATCAGCATACTTAACCATTATTAACTAGGATCTACTGAACTATATCAATGAAATGGATAGTCCCAGGCCCTATCTCTATCCCTATTCCTACTTACTGAACACAGATGAAAGCACAGCTCCAGACCAAAAAAGAACCTAAACATTGATTAGGAGTAATACGTGATACTGGGTAAGTCTGGAATCCAGAATCACAAAATCAAATCACTCAAAGAAGGTGGGAAATGTATATAGCTGCCAGAAGACTGAGTAGGGAGATTTGTGGTAAAGTCCTGCTTTCAACCTATAATAGCTATGTGAGCTTGGACAAGTCACTGATTTTCTCTGAGTCTCACTTCTGTCATCTGTAAAATGAAGGTGAAAATCCTTGAGCTGCTGCCTACCTCATGGGGACATTAGAAGGAAAGTGCTTTGTAAACTTAAAAAATGCTACATAAGTGTGAGCTGTTTGTTAATAATGATAATATATTATAATTATAACATATATATGTAATATATAATTATAAGATGTATAATTATAACACAATTGTATAATATATAATTATAACATATTATATATAAAATATAAAAGTATTGTATATGCACATGTATATGTATGTATATGTGCATATATACACACAACACATATATACATGTACACACACATATACATATATACACATGCATATACATACACACATAAACACACACACACACACATACATACATACATATACACATATATTTGGCTACAACCAAACTCTGAAATTGTCATTGTTCTTCCTTTGGAAAGAAAAATGGGGCAGGGGGAAAAGGAGTCACATAGTTATGAAAGGCATATGACTGCCAAAACAAATAGCCATCTTAGTGAGCGCCAAAGGGACATAGAGCAGCTGGCATTTCTACCTAACACTAGGTTGGGCTGAAAACTCCAAAGGTCCACTTCTTTCCTCCCAATGCACTGATCACTTCTTGCATTCACTCTGCCAGAAGCAGCCTTCCTGGACTTTTGAAAGCCTGCTGAGTCAGTGGTACAGTAACAGTGGCTATTAGTGCTAATGGGAACAAAGCACTGTTTCCTATCAGCAGTGTCATGCTATGTGAGAGCATTTCTGTAAACAAAGAAGCCTGGTACCTCCCTCTAGCTCTTCCCTCTTGCAGCTGGTAAGAGTGGGAAACATCCCCATCAAACAGTGAGGGGGTTATCAGTTAGAGGTCCAAGAAAACAGCATGGCCTTCCTCCGCCAGGCCACAGCAAAGTCAGAGAATGCTAAGAAGTCAGAGATATCAGAGATGATCAAATCCATCCTCACACATGGCAGTCGAGATACCACCACCACATGCATACTTTTTGCCAAAGAAAACTTCAGTCCTAGCTAGTAACTCAATAGGATGGCATTGCTAAACTGAATACCAGGTTAAAAGTAAGAAAAGGCTCAGATTCCCATTCATTCACACTCTGGTAGGACTGCTGCACTGTGCTGGTATGGGGCATTATGACTGTCTTAAAGGTGAGACTCACTGTGGGAGGTCAGGAATGGTAATCATCCACTTGCCCAGGGCTTTTCTCTCCCACATCTTTGTGCCATATCAGCTCTCTCTCTCTGGTTCCCCATGCCACGGCCCAAATAAATGCTATTCTTAGCACATAAATGCTGATTGAAAAGGAAGGTGGCTTGTCAATTCAAACTAACCCTGGCGTTTGCGTGACCTGAAACCTTAGCACAAAAGTTTCAGCTCCTAGATTCAAGGGTACCTATTGTTTGTCCGTGTCACAGTTACTTTCCTTGTTGGAAATTTGATCTATTTATACTTTTCCGAAACATCAAGAGAAAAGCAATTCTCATCATCCAACCAGTTAGCTGCAAATTTCCAGGTCCAGAAACTAAAGTATGTTGATATCAAAGACACAAAATATAAGGGACTACCAATATATCCATCTTCCTCTCCCCTTCCACAAACATGATTACAATGGTTTGATCCATTTTTCCTCAATGTATGAATGGACACATTAGGTTCTGACACATTTGTCATGAAAAAGTTGTAAATTCCCCAATAGGTCAGGTGATGGGAGTTAGAAATATTGCATATAGCAAAGATCCAAAAATGCTTCCTTCTCTTCCAAGTACTGCATCAACCAACGTGGCCATGCCCACACTATCTCTAATTTAGAGTCTGTACTACTCTTCAGAAGTAGGCAGCTTTCTTTTGGGACTTGACTACCCCTTAACTAAAAATATCTGAAAGTTCCCAAAGAATTTGTCTTCCTGGGGCACATAAGAGTTTTGTATAACATATAGAGATGCCTAAAGATTCCAGTCCCCTTACAAGGAACACTTCAGTTAGCCAAGGGGGAAGATTTAACTAGTCTAGAGATGGGAATGAGAGACATTAGATAGGAGGATATAATGAGCCCAAAGGACCCTCAGTAGGAAGACAGCACTTGGCTGATGTCAACTCAATGAGTTTGGGAGCAATGCATATAAGGGGAAAAGAGAACCCCTTCCTAATGTAAGAAGGACAGACTCTTAGGGAATGAGCAATAACAGCTTGCTACTATACTTCCTTATGTCCTGGTGTGGGGAGTTTGTTTCTTTGGTTTTAGAAGGCACGGTTTTTAGCTCATTCTTAAAGAGTGATGATAAAATGGCAAACAGCCCCTTTCAGAAGGAGAAGAAAGGTGGGGGGAGGGAAGGAGCTGCCAGAAACAAAGAAACATGAATTCTCTTTTATAAATATCTACAGAATGAGGAAAAGGTCTCCTTTTGCAGCCACAGACCTGGCTTATCCTGTGTTTCGTTTGAAACAAACAAAAACTAATACAGGGACAACAGGCAGAGAGGAAGCCCTGGTGAAAGGAGACCAGAGTGGGACATCAGGGCTTGGGAAGACAGGATGCGAAACTGATCGCATTTCCTTCCTTATGAAAGCTGGGCCTTTGTTTACATCCTGTCCACCCCCTCCTGCCATTCTGCATGCTCTCAGCCAACTCAGAGAGCCCAGAGGCTTTCAGTTAGCCTTTATTGTATTATAAGCATTTTTCTTATCACAACCGAGACCCTTAGTATTGCATTAAAAAGACAGTTAATTTTCTTAAGCTTCTTTTTTAATACAGAAATAGGATTAGAAGGATAACACGCTCAGATGCAAGCACGTTATTTGATTATGTCTAAACCTAATCCTGGCTTCACCTTGGTCTGCACAGTCTCCAGTTTGGGGGTTTTATTGGTTGATAATGTCAGCGCTGTCAGATATTATTACTTGGGCAGTGTCTGCTGTTACTCGTCCTTTCCTCCACTCCAAATTCTAAGGACTTGAAATTAAATTTTAGGATAATTCTTTGAAACCTCTCCATCTTGCAACTCTTGGACCTTTCTCCCTTATTTCATAAGATCAATAGATTTAGAGTCAGAAGGGACCTCAGAGGCCACCTAATACAATCCCTTCATCTTAAAGATAAGGAAACTGAGACTCGGGACTTGCCCAGTCACTTAGGTAGTTTATCCAAGGTGGGATTTGAACCCGGGTCCTCTGACTCCAAAGGCTCTGACTATTTTTCCTGGAAGAAAAGGAATAACCTCAGAAAACATAGACCCGACTTCACAAGAGGCAGGAAAACAGAGCAGGAATCTGAAATCCCATTTATTCAGGTTTCAAGGTCTAGTTGAAGTTTTACCTCTTTCACTGATACCAGATGTGGTCCCTTCCTCTTTGAGTTTTCATAGTCCCAGGTGTCCCAAAAGCCTTAGTGCCATTTCAAGCTATTCAAGTTTAAAACATCACAAAGACTTTGGGACTCCCTTTACTTTGTTTGCATTTCTGCTGTGCATTTTCACACTGTATTTTGTGTTAAACATTTTTGAGTGCTCGGCTCACTAGAAATTTCTAAATTGCAAGCTTCTTGAGATCTGATTCCCTGTCCTATTCATCAGTTTTAAACTCTTAGTTCCTAACACTGCCTTCCACATAACAGGCACTCAATGAGAGCTCATTAAATCAAATTTTAGATTTGTTTCTTCTGTATCCCCAGTGCCTATATAGTAGGTGCTTAATAAATATTTACTGAGAAGAATTATTAAGGAGTTGCTTTTAGAGCAAATCATTTTGAACTTACAATTTATCTCTAAGAAAAAGAATATAAGATTATAAGAATCTCATGACTAAGAGAAATAAGAGAGGGGAGGGAGCGGTATATCAAACCAGGACTTGTTTCCTTCCTTAGCATAAGACAGAGTGACTAGGGAACTCATAACTGGCAGAGTAAAACTAAAATCCCAAACCATGCTTTCAGTTTTCCTATTTAAAACTTCCTTGGGAGAGCACCTCTATGGTCCCAATTCTCTTAATGGAAAAGCCAAAGATAAACATGCTTTGGAAAAGACTTTGTTCAATCCTCCAGGCTGATCAATCCGTACTCTTCTCCCCTCCATCAACTCCCCAAATCATCTCATAAACCACTTTACCTGTCGCAGTGGTTGCATTTAAAGGGCTTTGCACCCGTGTGTTTCCTGTAATGCCTCGTAAGCTCGTCACTTCGTGCAAAACGCCACTCACACCCTTCCCACGAACACTTATAAGGCTTCTCACCTGCAGGAAGAGACGAAATGAGGCCTGTTAGTAAATGGTAGCATACCTGCTCCATCACACTTCACTACCTCGATGGTCAACATCTTGGAAAGAGTTACTTTAAAGGGTAAAACTCCCTGGCCACACAGGTGGCAAAAATTGAGAGATTAAAATGGACCTCAATAGTGTTCTTACAAGGTCCTTGCATCTGGAAATCTTATTTTCGTTCCCAGAGTTAGGGCATTTCCTTCAACTTGTAAAGCAGTCATTTCTTATCCCAGGAGGATGCTCACCCCCACGGCCTGAGCAGGAAGGAAATGTGCTATTTTCATTAGAACCACAAATGCTTCTAATTCTATTTTCCACCAGAACCTACGGTAATTCGCCATTTCTGGCTTCTTGGTTTCCCCCTCCTCCTCTCTTTTTTCCCTATCACCACAAACTGTAGGCCTGTGGCTGATTTATAAGGACAGCAACTCACGACTCCAAGACTGACTGTTCCTTCCAGTAAATGCAGGTGAATAAATAGGCAAGAGAAAGAACCACAATCTTAGGGAGGAGAAGGCAAATAAAATATGTGAAAAGTCTCAGGCATCCGTGTTATCTTCAGCCATAAAAACCCTGCTTAGCATAAGCTGTGACGTATACCGCTACCAGGGTTTTCAAGCCAATTTGTGAGGCGTGTTTTAGCCAAAATGAAGCTCTTACATCAGTAAGTCTGAAATTATGGCATTGAGGATTCCCTGAAGGACCTTTACATATAGCAACTACAGACCAAGAAACACAGTACAAGGGAGAAGAGGATTTTTCTTTAAAGTCTTCTTACCTATCATGTCTATTGCCAAATATGACACACATTCACACTTTTCACCCTATGGAAGGACAGTTACAGGACAAATCCCCATAAGATAACATTCGTAGGCATTGATTTACTACTAATAATAGCTGACATTTATACAATACTCTAAGGCTTTCATAGAGTTTTATATCCCTTATCACATTTGAACCTAACAACAACCAGATGAGGTGGTTATTACAAGTATTTTCACCATCTTTCTCACCCCTCCCATCTCCCACCATGAGGTGATGGAGATCTATTATTTCAACAATATATCAAATTTGTGGTATGGAAACTATCTCTGCTGATGCAGAATATCAACTCATTTTATAATTTTATAATTCCCTCATTAGATTGTGAGCTTTTTGAAGGCAGGGACTGTCTTTTGCCCGTTTTTGTATTTCCAGTGTTTACCTCAGCACAGTGCCTGGAACAGTAGGCATTTAATAAATGTTTATTGATTGACAATCTCAGAGTTACCTAGGGACACTTCAGTGGTTAAGTGATCTGTCCAGGGTCACACAGCTAGTACACATCAAAAACAACTCGAATCTAGGTCTTTCTGATTCCAAAGCTAGCTCTTTATCCACCATATCACATTGCCTCTCATCCCACGAAACTCATTGTCAGAATTTCAGTAACATGTCCAGAGTCATTCATATAACTTGTAATAATTAGAGGTAGAATTAAAACCTAGGTTTTTTTTTTACTCCAAAGCCAACACTCTTAAAATGTTAAATCTTAGGAATTCAGAAGGTTTATAGGACAAATGCTTATAACTATTGAGATCCAGTTGGTTGTTCCATTATTTCTACTTTGACAGGCTAAACCTGCCGTTCACTTTGAAACATTAGGAGACATTCATTGCCCAGGCACACCATTTGATCCACTTTCTTCTTCCTACCTTCTCCCTCCTCTATAAAATGTGATTATGAAAGAGATAGTCCTTTTTCAGTCTACTTACACTAAAACTACATCATAATAAATGTATTTTTTTTCTTCATATGTCACTGTGAGCAAAAATCCCAAAACAGATATTTTCTTTTAAACACTCTAAAAGCCTGTGACTGAGGATTAGAGGTATATGGGAAACCAGGAATCAGGACAAAAATCAGAGGAAAAAAAATATTTCACTGATTCCTATCATGAGGCTAAATTTGAAGACCAGTCATAATTTCAGAAAAGATACAATAGTGCAGTATAACAAACATTTTATAAGCATTGAACCTATAACTTGACACTCTGCTAGTGGAAACACAATATTTAAATAGACCAGGTTATCTGGCCTCATGGAGCTTATAGTCTAGTAGGGAGATAAACTACTAACACAGATAGCTGTCTCCTTTGTCCTTCTGTTAACTGCTAAATAAACAAATGTCGGGTAAAAGGGAAGCATCAGGCCTTCCTGTCTCAAATATTGTTGTTTAGTCCTTTTTTGTTTTTTTAGTTGTGAGCCCTTTTGGGGTTTTCTTGGCAAAGAAAACCAGTTCATTTTACAGATGAGGAAACTGAGGCAAACAGGGTTAAGTGACTTGCCCAGTGTTACCCAACAACAACAATCCCAGGTAAAATGCAAACATTGTGCCTTTCCTTTCCTGTCTCACTATCTACCCCCTCAATCTGTTCAAGTGATATTTAGACTCAGGCCACCAAAGAAAACTTTTGTTGTTCTACGTGATAAGACACAACCAAGTCTGGCCTTCTGCTAACTTCTTTCCCAGGAAATGCAAGGTTTCTGTAAGGTTTCTGCATTTGCTTCTAATATATTTATTAAAAGGAAAGCGATAGGAGAACTGAATTCTCTTTGGGCTTGCACTTATGGAACTGAATGCTTGAGGGGGAATAAGTAAGAACTCTGTCCAAGAGAGGAGAGAAAAGGGAGGAAAGGGCTTTATCTTGGCAGCTCCTGCCTTTTATCAATGTTATTGATCATCAGAGAGATTTCAAAATAGAAAATTGGCTCCAAACAGAGAGAGGACCCCATTGGACTTCAGAAATTCAAAACGCCCCTGTACTCCCAAAGACCTTTAAAAGCAAATAAAAAACTCTCAAAGCCTCCGGGACCAAATAAAATTCAAAACCCAGCAATAAGGCATAGAGGAAATCCCATGAAAGACTGCACTAGTTAACACAGAAAACTAGGTCCCTGAAATCAATTCCTCTATCTAGCTGACTGGCCTAGCCTAGGCTAACTGAGTTCTGAAGGACAAAAGAAGGGGAAGGGGAAAAGGGGTGGGGGAGAAGGAAAGCTGAGGAAGTTATTCTTTAATTCAAAGCAAACATTCCCACCCCCACTCCCTGTAGCTAGATTTGGTTATTTATTAAATAAGTTTTTTCCTTGATGCACAGTGAAACTTGCCAGTGCTCTCATGGCAGATAATATATGCATTGAGTTACTCACCCAGCAGGGATCCCCCACCCACATTTCCAGGTCTCTCTGGGCTGTTCTAATATATACTGTCTCAGAGTACTACTATCCCAACTTCTAGCTACTTAAGGCAGCCTGGTTATTATTTATGAATATTATCATTTTATAAGCCTCAACTGCTCTCAGGAAGGTGCTGTCTAGAATATTTAAGCACGGCCCCTCTGGGCCTTGATGGTATCTAGCCTTGTTACAGCTTACATTTTCATAAAGATGTCTTCCTCACCCCTCTAATTGGTTTGCTCATACCACATCATGTCTGACAGCAAATATCGAAATGAAATGAAAACAGCAGAAAACCAGAGACTCTCATCCAAACAAGAGGGATTTGTGTACTGCAATCAATCTTGTCCCAAATCACGCTGGCTCTAGATATCAAGAACCCGAAGAAATACAGGATTGTCTTGGTTAAATAAGTAAAAAATAATAATAAAAAAAAAAAAGCCCACAGACAGCGATGGGGAAGGGCAAGGGAAAATGCTTTTAGAATTCTCTATCCACTTTCTAGCCACCAATAACTACCCAAGAGTGGAATCTTCTGTCAATGTGTTTAAGGTCATACCTGTGGTTCACCAAATAATTGCATGGTTGACCTGAAAAGAAAAGCCCTCAATGTATTTGTTTTCATCCTGGGATCTTTGTTTGTTTATTTTAGTAAAATGCTTATTTTGCAAGAGGCTATGTCTCTTCCCCTCAAGAAGCCAGTCAGTTGGATCACAGCTACAACAGACTCTATGCATAATCACAACAACTTCATGAGTCCTGAACCTGGAGGTAGAAAATCTGGGTTCAAGACCTGACTCTTCCATGAGAGCTCTAAATCGGTGGGTATTTAACCTAAGCATCTATTTCCTTATTTGTAAAATAGGAATAATAATTCTTTAATTCTCTTCTGTCAGAATTTTTGTCAAGAAAACACTTCACAAACTATAAATAAACAAGTGCGAGCGTGATCTATTATCATAGTACAAAGGCAACAATGACCATTTGGAACAACTTCCTTCAATGCCCTTATCTCCTATTGTCCCACCATTCAGTTTCCTTTCTATTGAAAAGGCTATCCTCCAGGGTAATGCATATGAAACTACAGGGCGGGGATATATCTGAAATAACACATAGACTTAATCATTGCAACTTTATGCAAGTCCGGTTCCTTATCTCTAAAATGGTTTTATACTCAAAGAAGATATCTGGAAAATTCTATGATTGACTCCAGTTCCAAATTACTACGATGACATAGTCTTCTTCCCTCAAGAGATTTTGCAAGCTAGAAAAGGTCCACTGAAAAGGACAACTAAATTCACCAAGAGAGATCTACTTGTATGAAAAAGAAAAAAAAAGGTGATAGGGGAGATAAACTCCCAAGAAGCAAGTTTCCATCTGGAAAGAAGACCAAAGCTTGTAAAAGTCACAAAAGATGTAACCGAGTGATAATATTACTGTTCACCATGTCTCGGAAGACTAACTAGGCCTTATGCTCCCTTATAGCTTGCTGGTAGCAGTCTGAGATAAATTTAAAAATTGTCTACAGTGGGAAGAAGCGTTAGAGGTCATCTAGTCCAACTCCTTCATTTTACAGATGAGGAAACTGAGGTCCAGAAATATTAAAGGACTTGCATGAAGTCACCACACAGGTAGTGACTACAGAGCTTGAATTGGAACTCAGACCCCATGACTCTTTCGAGTTTATTCGGCATTTCAGATTCAGAACTCATTCCTCTAACTCACTTGTGGCCTCTTACATGGTTGTTGGAAGAGGTTGAACCCCCAGAAGATGGGATAGATTGATAATATAAATAGATTTATGTTATACTGACCCATCAATTTTTTTCATTTTATTTTTTCATTTTATTATTTTATTTTTTATTTTATTATTTTATTTTTTTCATTTTATTTTATTTTTTTCATTTTATTTTTTTATTTTATTATTTTATTTTTTATTACAATATTATTATTTGTAGCTTTCAACATTCACGTCCACAAGATTTTGTGTACCAAATTTTCTCCCCATCTCATCCCTCCCCCCACCCCAAGATGGCATGCTTTCTGAATATCCCTTCTTCTAATTTGCCCTCCCTTCTATCTCTCCCCCCCC
>NW_020954580.1:18353179-18377966 GCF_900497805.2 Vombatus ursinus | reverse complement strand
GATTAGCAATGCCACTCTAGGCAACTGCTGGGATATGCCCTGATTATCTCTTTCCCCAGTGTAATACAGTTATGCTGTAACAAGAAAGGAAAATAAATAGTTTTTACCTGATACGTTGCTTTGCCTTCCCCAAGTACCTCAGGAGAGTTCCTTGACAATGGCCCTCCCACACTCTCACTTCCAGAAATTGCAGACTCCTCCATTGCCCCCCAGCCTAGACAATGAACATCTCTACATTTCCCTTAAGACTCTGATCTTGTGCCTGATAGCACAGTCCTCTTGGGTGTCACTCCACAGGGACAGTAAGTGCGTCATTTTATGAAAGTCATTGGTGCAGCTGCTTTCCACCGATTGGGCTTGGAGAATGCGTGAGTGCTATTTCAAATATATTGTGTTTTTAATTTTTCCCAACAGGAATTGTCTTCTTCAGTTTAATATTTCATAGATAGTAGTGCATAGCAGGGATGTAATTATCATAGCATCTGCCACTCCAGGATCACAAGTCCCTTGAAATTTATTGTCACTATCACGTAAATCATCATTAATAGTACTGATCCCAATTTACAGACAAGAAACTGCCCATAGAAAAGGTTCAAGTTTTTGGTCCTGCTTGCAGAGCAAAGTACTTAGAAAAATACAGAACTTCCCTACCATGTCCTGAACAGGCTCTAGTGATGCACGCCCTAGAGTAAGAAAGACCTGAGTTCAAATTCAGACTCAAACACTTACTGTGTGATCCTGGGAAAATCACTTAACCTTTGCTTGCCTCAATTTCCTCAACTGTAAAATAAGGAAAATAATAGCACCTACCCCTAAGGATTGTAAGGATCTAATAAGAAAATATTTGTAAAGTGCTTAATACAGTGCCTGGCTATATAAATATTAGTTACAAATGTTAGTTATTATTATTATAATGATGATTATTATAAACATGCCACATTTCTGCTCACCAAAAAGTAAAATTTTAAGCAACATTAAGCTCAAAAACAATGGAAAAGTAAAAAGGAACTCAAGGCAGATTTGTTTGTATGAGCTTATACTGAAAATGTGTGCATGGATAATAATATTGAGCAAACAATCTCTTTCCACCATGTTATCCTCACAGAGACATGAATTTGATAAGTCACACTGGGGAGAAGAAGAAGGTGTAGGATAATAGTAACAATGCTAAGTGAGCACTTGCATATTTATAGTTTTACACTTTGCAAATCGCTGTATATATGTTATTCGATGTTCTTGTCATAGAGACAGTGGTGGTGATTCTATTGCACATACTAAGCTAAAGCAGGAAATGATGAATATCATGCCAATTTTGTGCCTGTTAAGAGTT
Organism: Vombatus ursinus; assembly: GCF_900497805.2. Classification (NCBI taxonomy): domain Eukaryota; kingdom Metazoa; phylum Chordata; class Mammalia; order Diprotodontia; family Vombatidae; genus Vombatus; species Vombatus ursinus. Next base: position 18,376,636 of record NW_020954580.1, on the reverse strand, counting down.
CAACTTTATCACAAAAGATTATCTTCGGTTGTGAGACAGGAGAAAGAAGAAGGAGAGCATCTGAAGAAGGAGAATTGCTTAATCATTTGCAAATTTGTTCAGACGTTCATTAAATTTAAGATGTTGCCTGTAACTGAACACCCAAAATTTGCTTAGCACTGCATAGAATACATAAACTAACAGTTCCTGCCTCTTGAGTTTAGAACATTTAATCAATAAAACATTTTTTGGGTATTAAAAATAAAACTGCCAAAAGGATAAACGATTCAGAAAAACTCTTCCCAAACTAGAGCACAGCCCAACATGGATACAGGTGTGAAATCAGAGATGAATTGCTTGTATGTGTGTGAATTACACAATAAGTTATTTCTTAAAATTATTGCTGTAATACACAATTTTAGTCAATGACCAAAGTTCCTAGACAAGAGGAGATGATGGGGTGGGGGGAGTACTGCTGAAGATTTTTGCATGAATTCTCAGAGCCAAGAAGACTGGGGTCCTACCTACTCACACATACTTGGCTATGTGACTCCACATAAATAACTTTCCAGTACTGCAGGTAATTCTAAGACCATAACTATTAGGGGAAGTATTGATTGGCAATGGTAGAGATAATATCCTTATCTAGGACTTACCTAGACCAATGAAATCACAGGTTCAGTACCTATCAATGTCTCCTATAAAACCTTACTTCAAACTGCTCTGAAGGCTGCCCCAGATCCTAGCAGAAAATGAGCTGTAGGAATTTAAGAGGTTTTGTCACACTCAACCAGTGAATTCCAACTGAAATTTTGAGATATAGCAGGGTATTTGCAATTTTCTAAAGACATGCCACAAAATTTTTAAAATTTCATTTATTTTCATTTGCCTTCATTTTAAAAATGAATAGCAGTCAAACATTACTCAGGTGTCTAGATGAGGTGTGGGAAAAAAATCAGGGTAATGCAATTCTGAAAAAAGGAAATTAGTGCAAAATATGTAGCCCTCAACATTAGTAAACTTACCTTCTCTTGGTTACAGTTGCTCATAACCAGTTAATACTCACTGCTATGAAACTAGTGAGCATAAGAAAGGCTGTGTCTTTGGGGAGGAATGGGAGGGGGGGGAGTGTTTTGCTGGCCCCAAGATTATTTGATTCTACTTTTTCTCTTATTCTACTTCACTGGAGTTAAATCTGGAGCAAATTTAATACCCTTTAGCATTTCAGTTAAAACAATCTTATTTTTCATTAGCCCTCAAAAATAAAAAGGATGATGATGAGGGCACGCTATTACACAGGAGCTATCCTGGTTTTCAGGAGTGAGGAGGGACAGTATTTTTTTTTAATAGTGTACAAGTAATATACGTTTTTCTTTTTGTTTTAAGAAAGCACTCTATGTTATTACAGTTCATTGAATAGTGATTTTCAGAAGTTCATTTTAGCCAGTTAGAGAGGTATGACCTCGGCCAGTTCTAAATGCACCATAACAATGTGGGAACTTGAAATTTGAGAAACAGGACACCTGATCCCAAGTCTAACCTTAATTCTCAACACTCAAAACCCACAAGAGTAACATACATCATATCAAGTTTCACGACTATATATTGCATAACAATGCATAGAACACATGTGAGAACATTAGCTATTCACTGTGGATGGTGAACAAAAATTCATTTTCCTTTTACATCAATTTTAAGTATTTAATAAAAAGAGATAAATGTTGGCAGAATTTCTATTCTATTTCTAAATGATATGTAATCATAATGGTTAATTTATATTATGACTAAGTAGCTCTGATATATAGCAATCTTATCTTTTACTTAACGTGATGACTACTACCCACTTCTGGTGATTCAGATGAGCTACAATGATGCTGCCAGAAGCAATCTGGAAAGTATTGCCAAAGATTATGACATCTTAAGCAAGAAACTGAAGACCTTAGGGACATAGGTGGTGCCTTCATGACTGGTGCTGAAGAAAAGTGCTTCAGAAAAAAAAGGGTAGGTTTGAGCTGGTTAAGAAGATGATGTATGAAAATGAGATTTGTATTTGGGGCTCATAGCTTAAAGACTAAGATAATAGGGTCTTGGCCAGGGATGGAGTACATCTAACAAGTGCTAGGGGGAAAAAGGATGTATCTTTCTGGAGTCCTACAAATATAATCAAAAGATTAGAGAACTGAAAAGAAAGGTAAGAAAAAAATCATCTATGTATATCCACCAAATTAAATATCAGAAAGAATAGCTATAGTGTGGGGAAAAGGAGCGAAGACGTCCTAAAAAAATTTAAAAAAAACTAACAAGAAACACACATTACCTAGGATCTCAGATGCCCTATAGGGAAATGCATAGTAGATGAGTAAGAAACAAGTTTAGAAATCTTAATGTAAGGAAGAAAATTTGACCTCATCAATATCACTGCAACTTGTTAGTATAAGACCCGTGCATAGAATATGACTCTTAGAGAGCAGACCTATTTGAAGGATAGGCAAAAGGGAGTTTGACTAACACTACATATTAAGAAGATAAACTCATGAGATTTATTCCAGGAATCAGGCATAAGATTGGGGTGAGGTTAGCAGAATGAAAAACATTTAGGAGAAAACCAGAAGAGCAGAAACAGAAGAAATATCACCAGAGTATACTATAGACCACCTAGGTAGAAAGGGAAAATAGATGAAAAGTTCACACAAGCCTGGCATTAAGACACAGATAGAAGATTTCAATTATCCAAACAAATACTGGAGCTTTTTCTCTCTGCCAAAAGCAAAGTTGCTAATAAATTTCTTAGCTTGGTTTACTGATAACATTACCTTTTGGAAGAGGGAAATGTCTGCATGATCCGCATCAACAAGGTGAAACTAGTGGCTGAGGTAGAAATGATATGAATGTTTTGGGAAGCAACTAATCTATTCTAGAATTCATGTTCCTCACTGATAATATTCTATATCCCATCTATAACTTTATATCTGCCATCTCTCATGTGTGGAATGGATGCCCTTCTTACCTCCAACTCATAGAGTTCCTCTCCTCCATTAAAATGAAGCTCAGATACCATCTTCTGCATAAAGACTTTCCTAATCCCTTCCAAATGTTAGTGCCCTTTCTCCCATAGTACCTTGTAATAACCTACTTTGTGTATATTTATGTATTTGTGTATATATTTATTAACATTACATTTATACTGTGTAAATTTTTATATGTACTCATCTCCCCCATTAGAATGTAAGCTCAATATGAGAAGGGATAATTTCATTCTTTCTACTTATATCCATAGCACCTACATAGTGCCTGGCACAAAGTAGGTGCTTAATAAATACTGGTTGATTGATGGATGATTAATGATAGAGGAGACAAAGAAATCTGGACATAGTCTGACCTGTGTTCTACATCTTGAAAGAATATATTTCAAAAGGTTCAGAGAAAAGAAAGGATTAAATACCATGTATTAAAATTCTACAGGGGGAAACCTTCCCAATATGAATAGGAAGCTCTCCAGAATGAAAATCTGAAGACATAATGAGAAACAATTTTGGTGAGGATAAAAGGGGAAGTTGCCTAGAGACACTGATATGGATGCACGGCACACTCACTAACCAGCTTAGATGTTCAGAAGATGCATACAGAAGCTTCTCCCTGAATGAAAGGCCCATCTTTAAAATAATCAGATGAAGAATGATAATAATAATATTCTAGGGATGCTCCATGACTGCAACTCATAGAATGGCACAGCCCCTAAAGAAAAAGAGTGAAAGATCAACAAGGAGCAATAGGGAGGAGCATGGTCACAGTGAGTTGGCCACAATGTATTTTGGTCAACAATTACACATAGGAACATGTGTAAAGATTGCATGACAGAGATCTATAAGTGTAGAAGAAGATGGGCTGGTCATGAAGAAAAGTCAAGGAAGAACAAATAGCCTACCCATATGTTCCACTAGTATCCGTGCCTCCCGCATGTTGAGTGGACTCCCTAAGGATTTGTGGGTGGAAATCATCATCATCATCACTAATGTTTACATAAGGCAATGTGCTAAAAATACTGTGCTAACACTTTAAAATTATCTCATGTGGTCCTCACAATAATCCTGGGAGGTGGGTATTATTATTATCTCCATTTTAGGAATGGGGAATAGGATGAGGAAACTGAGGCAAACAGAGGTTAAGTGACTTGCCCAGCACCACAGAATTAGTGTCCGAGGCCAGATCTGAACTCAGGTCTTCCTGACTCCAGACCTGGTTCTCTATCCACTGTGTCACCTAGCTGTCCCATGGACAAAAATTATAAATTAGGCAAGATGAAAGGGCTTGGATAGTTTATAATTTATGCTATTGAGGAGGGATCCTCATTAATCAGATCATAAATCCAATCAAGCATGATATATGCTAGCAGCAGGTAGGTAGTTCAGTGCCTAGAACACTGAACCTTGACTCTAGAAAACCTATGTTCAGATCTGGTCTTAGACACTTGAACGAGCCATGAGACCCTGGGAAAGTCAGTCACTTAACATCTCTGAGTCTCAATTTCTTCACCTGGAAAACGGGAATAATACCTCACATTGCTGTGGTTATCAAATGAAACAATTTATGTAAAGCCTTTTGCAATATTTGAATTGCTATGTGAATGTCAATGATGCAGATGATCATGTAATTACTGAGACCTGTCTGATGTTTGAGAAATCTTAGAAGCAAAAAACAGGTTTAAACCAGCATGTGATACTACATAGCAGGATAAGTTCCAAATAGATATTTGATATAAACATAAAAGGTCATGTCCTTTAAAAAATTCAAAGACAATAGTCAGAGACATCTTTCAGAACTATGGCTAAAGGGAAAGTTCTTAATCAAATAAGACACAGAAGAGATCATAAACTACAGACAATTACCTGAAACAAACTTTTTCTTTTGCTTGAACAAAATCAATGCAGATAGGCTAAGAGATTGACTGAGGAAAAAATCTCTACATCAAAAACCTCTAATCAAGGTTTGATATCCACTATGTAGGGAATTGGCACAAATACATAACATGAGCCATTCCCCAGTAGATACAAATAAAGTTCTCAAAAGAAGAATTGTAAATACTTTTTTTTAAAGCCATAGAGAATGACTTTAAATCAGTAATAACAAAACAATGCAAATTAAAACACCCAGAAAATTGTCAAAGATGACAAAAACGGACATAGTCAATGTTGGAGGGGCAATAGGAGCCATGGGTTTCTATTCCCTGACCATATACCAATTGATGAGAGGGGGACATGCCTCAAGAGAATGTGGGTTAGTAAGAGAAAGTTTATTTTGGGTTAAAAATCAACTCCTGATAATTTACAACAGAGTTAATCTTTACACGGCTAGCTGCAAGTTGACTGTAAGAATAAAGGCAGAAAATAGCTCTGGAAAAGATGAATTCAACAGACATGATATTCCTGCCCTCTGGAAGCTTTTCTCCAAGCCTTAAGTCCTAACAGTCCTCCACCTTTACCCTGCCAAGGGACAATTACTGAACAAGACAAACACCTCATCACAAACCTTAAAACACAACAGAATTAAAGTCAACAAACAATCACAGTTTGAAAGTCTTTTAGGACATAGAATTTTCCCTCAAGCTGAAGGCATACACTTACGTCATCTGACCCAAGTTCAACATCTAGTGCATGAGAGACAATGCGATCCACTGGACGGTTGGAGGGGAATATTGTTTCAAGAGTAGGAAGACCTGGGTTAAGATCTCAGTTTCAGCACCTACTAAGTGCATAAGTAGGCAAATCATGTAATCCCCTGGAGCTTCAATTTCCTCTTCTGTAAAAGAAACACACAGTAATACCTGCACTACCAGCCTCATAGGTTTGTTGTATGGAAAATATTTTGTAAATTTAAAGGCACCATAGAAATTCGAGATAGAGTTATGGAGAATCTCGTCAGAAAATTTCACTCTCTAATTTTGGCAAATGATAAACTTTACATGGGTAAGCTCTAGGTAATGGAACCCATGCAGTAAAGACCTACCTATGTTTCTCCCTTCATCTCTTTTTTTGACTTTCCTCTCCAAAGAAACTGGTTTACTTTCTTACTCCAACCACAAAGGTGCTTCCCAATCCTCTCTGCCTATCTGAAATCCAGCTCAAATCCCATACTTCTCATGAAGACTAGACTCACACTCTGGCCTGAAGTTATCTGCTTTCTCTGAGCTGCCTGAGATTAGGCACTCTCTGGGTTTTTTTCTATTTGTACATCCCAAGCACAGAATTTGACACATAATGGTAAGCATTTTATAAATGCTTTCTAAAAAATTCTTTCATAATTGAAATTGAGAGGATGCCCATCAATTGAGGAATGGCTGAACAAGTTGTGGTATATGAATGTAATGGAATACTATTGTGCTATAAGAAACGATGAGCAGGTAGACTTCAGAAAAACCTGGAAAGACTTGTATGGACTGATGCTGAGTGAAGCGAGCAGAACCAGGAGAATGTTGTACACAGTAACAGCCATGTTGTGCAATGACTAACATTGATAGACTTAGCCCTTCTCAGCAATGCAAGGATCTAAGACATCTCCAAAGGTCTCATGAGGGAAAATGCTATCCACATCCAAAGAAAGAACTATGGAGTTTGAATGGAGATTGAAGCATACTATTTGTTCTTTTTGTTTTCTTCTATTTTGTTTTGTTTCCTCTTTCTTTTGGTTCCTCCTCCTGGTTCCAATATAGCTTATATCAGATTGCACACCATCTTGGGGAGGGAGGTAGGGAGGGAGAGGGAGAAAAATTTAAAACTCAAAAACTTGGGGAAGTGATTGTTGATAAATCAAAATAAATTAATTTTTAAAATTCATTCATAGTACCTATTAAGTCTATGTGGCACTCTGTTTATTTTTGTTAACTATTGTTAATAATTTTGTTATTCATTTTGAATATTTTGTTATTTTTTGTTAACATTTTTGAATTAATATTTTGTCAATCATCTTTTCATAGTGATAGATCTTATTCTTTTTTACCTAGAATATAACGTTCTTGAGAATGGGGATTACTTCTTCAATTTCTTTGTATTCCTCTTACAGGGTGCCTAATACTAAGAAGGTCCCCAATAAATATCAGACTTATCAATAGATAACAGGTCAATTAAAGCCCATAGTACTATTCAATAGCCATAACTTTCAGTCATCTGAACCCTAGTGCATTTCAGTCCACTGATAAAGAGTTGAGCATAAGTATCTATGTACCTGACTAAATTTTTTAAATATAATTTTTATTTTATATACTTATTTCATTTAAAAAGCACTTATTTTGTCTCCCTTTTGCCTCTCCCTTAATGGGGAAAGAATAACACAATAAGCCTTTTAATAAGTATGGATATCCAAACAAAAACAGGTTCCTGCATTGGTCATGTTCAAAAATATATGTCTCATTTAGCACCCAGAGTCCATTATCCCTCTCTCACTAGGCGAGTAGCATGCTTCACCACCAGTCCTTGGAATCATGACCGGTCACTGCACTGATTAATTTTTAAATCTTCCAAAGTTGTTTTTCTCTACAATGTTACTGTGCTTGACACTGTTTTAATGTTACTTGATTTGTTCTCTTCACTTAAAATAAACTGGAACTACTCTACATTAGAAGACTTTGCATTTCCACTTCCAAACACTCTTGCAGAGGGCATGATATCAACTCATCCTTAGCTCCTCAGAACAGCACAACCTCCCAGCAAGCTTGACTGTCCCATGGTGGTTACAGCACCAAATTAGAGTAAGATCTTCAATAGCACTCTGGTCAGCTCATCTCCACTTCAACTCCACATACAAAAGTGAGTTCATCCACCAGAAAACAGATATGCAGACTTTAATGCACACATCCTTCTCCTTTCTCCAAATCTTTCTATCATTTTACACTCCCACAGCTTCCCCTATCATTTCATGCTGGGAATACTAATAATGGGAAACAATACAATATAAGCCACCCATGGAATAGACATCTCGATTCAATACACACACACACACACACACACACACACACACACACACATACACCAACCCACATAGAAACACACCCCCTTCCCCCTCCCAAGTTAAAGATCTGCCAACAATTTGGCTCAAACATACTGGCACCCACATATGTGGCTGCACCCCCACACAGCCTGTCAGTATATATACTTCTAACCTCAAATACTCAACATATCTGTACCAAGCCAAATAACCCCAAAATGATTTCTTTTACTTGTTCTAATAAAGAAAATTCACATACCCAAATCCCTCCCTCAACAGATACATACACAATGCAACAACGAAATAAAACAACTACTCTATGCAAGGAGATCCTAGGAGAAAAACATCAATACAATATAAGTTTACACTCTAAAAACAAAGTGTCATGACATGCACAATTATGGTTAACCTGAATTAAACATTTGTTCACAAAATCATCAACTACTCATTCAAATAATGCAGTATTTTCATTAAATGCAAACTTCTAATTCTTTCATTCCACCATTAACTAAACTTTGCCTAATCAGTCCTCTCTCACCGATTGCCCCGATTGTGCCTTCTCTTAACTTACCTCTCAAACTTACCTTCTGGTTTTCTAACCTCAGTCTTCTAGAACTATGGTCCTGATATGCATGTTTTCTATTTTCCTTCAGCCTCTCATAGCCTCATCCTTAGCATCAAACTCATGAGCCCATTCCATTCTTTTCTCTACCTACTTCCAGTCCTCTAAGACACGCATTCCATTTTCAACAAACACCCTACTTCTGCGAATGCTACTTCTCCATCCTTTAATTCGTTGTAATAGATCCCCATAAAAACACTGCATCCTGAGTAACGTTTTGCATATAAAGATTCTTCCTCTTCTCATTTAGGAAGTGTTTATTAAGTTCCTATTACATGCAAAACACTATACTTGGTTCTGGAGATGTAAAGAGAGGAATCAAATGTTACCTAGCCTCACAGAGGTTACAATCTGCTGGGGACACAATATGTACACGGATAAGTTAATTCAAGATAATCTGAGGATGGAACTAGCAACTGGGAAAACAGGAAAGGCTTCATGGAGGCAGTGGCACCTGAGCTGAGCTTCGAAAGAGGCTAAGGAATTGAAGAGGTAAAAGTAAGAAGATAGTCTATTTTAAGCTTGGGGGCTAGTGTATGAACAGGTACAAAGGTGAGAAAATAAATGTCAACTTTGGGGAACAAGTAGACCGGTTTTATTGGGACATAGAGTTTATAAGAGGGAATAATGTGAAAATAACTCTGTAAAGGTAGGCTGGTGCCAGACTGTAAAGGGCTTTAAATTTCAAGGTGAGAAGGAGTTTGAGTTTTGTCCTAGAGGAAACAGAGAAGCACTGAAAGTGTTTGAGCAGGGAAGTGACGTGATTTATCAGCTCCTTGCAAAATGGCTTCCACTCCCAATCAACTAAAACTTCTGCCTCAAAAGTCAATAATGAGCTCCTAGTTGCCATTTCTTAACCCTCATACTCCTTTATCAAAGTTTCTACAGTATATGACATTGTTTACAACTGACTTCTTGATCTATCTTGATTAGTGAGCTAGTACAAACTCCCCTAGCCCACTCTGTCCAGCCAGTACCAGACCAGGTTTTATATTCTACCCAGCCTCTTTGCCATCTACCCTGTTGCCTATTCAAATATTTCCCTATACCTTACCCCCTACACCCTATGCTTTTCTTTTTTTTTGAAGGCAGTTGGGGTTAAGTGACTTGCCCAGGGTCACACAGCTAGTAAGTGTCAAGTGTTTGGTCTGAGGCCAGATTTGAACTCAGGTCCTCCTGACTTCAAGGCCGGTGCTCTATCTACTGCGCCATCTAGCTGCCTCCACCCTATGCTTTTCATCTCTGGCTCTCAGTACAGTAGTCAAATCAATGCTCTTTGGCTAGGGGGCATGTCAATTGGCTCTCCTATGGATCAGGTCACCAATCCTATCCCAAAGCACAGATCTAACCATGTTATTCCCATACTCAATAAACTCCACTGGTTTCCTGTTACCTCCAGGATCAAATACCGAAACCTCTATCTGACGTTCTAAGACCTTTTATAACCCCCCCAATATTTCCAGTCTTCTCACATTTTCTTTGACCCTTTGACACTGACCTTCTTGTGGTTTCAAAAACAATACACTCCATCTCTTGGCTCCAGGCATTTTCTCTGGTTGTTCCCCATGCCTGGAATGCTTCCCCTCCTCATTTTTGTTTTATAACTGCCTTAGCTTCCTTGAAACCTCAACTGAAATATCACCTTCAACAGTAATCCTTTTTCAACCCTCTTTAATTCTACTATCTTCCCTGTTAATTATTTTCAATTTATCCTGCATATAGCTTGTTTGTGTGTGTGTGTGTGTATTATATATATATATATAAATATAATGTGTGTATATATTATATACATAATATATGCATATGTGTGTATAATATATATAATGTATGTATAATACGCTTGTCTCGCCCCTTAGATTATGAGCTCCTTGAAGGCAGGGACTGTCTTTTGCCTTTGTACCCCCAGGCATTTAGCATGGTATCTGGTGTATTAAAGGCATTAATAAATGTTTGTTGACTAATACACTGACTCGTGATTCCCTGGATCAATTCTGTTTCCTGGCCACCATTCCCCCACAGTTCCTTTCCCTATTAGAACATAAGTTCCTTGAGGGTAGTCACATTTTTTCACTTGTAGTTCTTTTACTGGTTTCTCATCATTAACCCTACTCTCTAAATGTAAGAATTTTTCCAAGGTTCTGTTTTTAGTCATCCTCTCTCTCAGTGCTTTCTCCCTTGGATATCTCATTTACTCTCTCAGCTTCAACCACTACATCTCAATAAATGTATCTCAGATCTATATTTCTAAATCTAACTTTTCCCTAGAGCTAAAGAAATTGCCACTTAGATGTCTAGCTGGTACTTTAAACTCAATCTGTCTAGAATTGACCTCATTACCTTTCCTAAAAACATGTAAGCCTTTCTTCTAAGTTTCCTCTTATTATGGTGAGCAACACCTATTCTCCCAGTTGAAACTTTGGAATTATCTTTGACTTCTCCCTCATCCAGTTACCAAGTCCCATTAAGTCTAGTCTATCATCACAATCTTTCCTATCTATCTTCTCCTTTTTATTCCCAAAGCCATAGTCATGGTCTAGGCTTTTATCACCTTTTTCATGGACTAAACCAATATCTCTTAATTGGCTTCCTAATTTGCAGTCTCTCCCACCTCCAACACATCCTGCAAAGTAATCATCTTGACATGCATACCTAACCATGACATTCTACAGCTCAAAAATCTTCTGTGCCTCCACACTATTGAAGAAAAGGCAGATTCCTTAGCCACGAATTAAAGACCCTTCCCACTCTAGTTCCACCCTACTTTTTCCTCCTTGTTCTGACATTATGCCCTTTCATATTCTCAATAGGAGGTGTCCCAAAAGTCTTAATGCAGTTTTAAGTGCTTAAAATTGCACTATGATTTTTGGGACATATAGATAGTATTACATGATTATGTTATATATGTTATTAATAGCTGTTGATTAATATAATAAAAATATAATGCAATAATTAATATGTTAATAATATAAGTTTTGTTATATATAATATAATCTTATACCTTATGGAAAAAGAATTTTATAGCTACACAGGATCTTACTGCTCATTCAGATCAGCTATGGTAAAGTGACTATGTGTGATTAGTTGAAGACAGGATGTGATTAGTTGAAGGTCACACAGTGAATCAGTGGCAAAACCAGGACTAGAACCTAGGTTTCCTGATTCCCAGGGCAGTCAATGCTCTTCCAAATACAGACACCTAAAAATCTTACTTTATGATAGCTGCTGCTGTACCTTGAAAGGGTTCCTCGGGAAACTATTCACAACAACAATGTCATATACAACATTGTCTACATGAACAGTCAGTTAATGGCAAACACGGAATATAGAGTTCATATAAGCCAGGATGGCAAGCTAGCTCCCTGTGTCCGCTTTGATTTAATCAACACAGAGATTATTTGCCTAACCCCAGCTTTCTGGATCACAAAATGTTACACTGATTATAAAGAAAACAGGTGCAAAATATACTAGAAAGCATATTGCCCACTGAGCCAGAAGATCTGTACGCAAATCTTTTACTTGTTTCTTTAGTGATCTTGAACAAATAATTTCACCTTGGATAGTCTCAGTTTCCTCATTTGGAAAAATGAAAGGGTTGCATTAGATAAGCTCTAAAGTCCTTTCCAGATTCAAGTCTGGGGTCCTTGTCTCTTATGACTTATAAGGTCTTCTTAAACTCTAAAATCCAATAATAAGATCTTTAGATCACCGGTATTAACTAGAAGGAAAAAAAAAACAAGTTACAATCCATTTCTATTTTTAATAGCTAGTTGATGGAAATCAAAACCCTGGTTAACTGAATGACTTGCCTCAGGTTATGTAAGCCCAATATATACTAACAAACCAACTGCGGGGAAGAGGACAAAATTTTTCAAATGAGAGAGATTTATTGCAAGTTTCTCTTTAAAAAGATGATGCTGCGAATTATCCTAAAGGGCCAAGATTTGTGGACCAATTCCACCTAACCGCCCACTTCCACTATATAGAAGTGTTTGAAAGCTCTAAACAGACGCTCATTTCAGCATGAACAATTAAAATACAAGAAATGCTTCTACCCACTTTGGAAATATTTGCTGGTGAAACAAATGTTTCAGCTGGAAAGAATGTCTGGGGCATTCAGATGCACCCAAGTATAGATGTACTTATTGTTAATTTAAAACATACTTGCCTACCTAGACTGTAACTCAAAGCTTATAATTTCCAGTCCAGTGTCTGCTCAACTTTGCCTCAGCAGAATGCAGAGGTGACTCTGCCACACAATATTAGGCTCATTGTATTAACAAACTCTCTTCTTTAAAAGAGAAGATTAGATCTTCCCCACTTATCAATCCTAACAGAATGTCCAAAGTCATCAAGGTAAATGTTAACCATTGTACTGCTTTCTTTCCTCCCTTCCCTAAATCAGTTCTGTGTCCCTATCCACCATCTTGAGAGCCATCCAAAATAAAGAGACTCCCAAAACCATGGACATGATCACTATGAACACAACCAGGAAAAAAGAATAAGGCACATGACCAAACGAGTTCCTTTGGTATGGACAGTACATTTTTATGAAAAGGCCATTGGAAAAGTGCTGTAAAATTGGCAAAGATAACAGAAGACAAAAATAGTATGTGTTGCAGGGGCTATAGAAAGACCCTAATACACTGTTGGTGGAGCTGTGAGTTGGTTGAACCATTCTGGAAAATAATTTGAAACTATGTTCAGAAATTACTTATAGATAAATAATAACTATTGTTAAAGTAACTGATATTGGCAAAACATACTTTGAGATTTGCAAAACACTTTATATATATTATTTTACTTGAGCCTCATAATAATCCTGTGAAGGATTACTTTATGTATTATTATCCCCATTTGGCAGATGAGAAACCTGAGGCTCAGAGAGATTAAATGACTTACTAACTGGATGAATATTGGCCAGTACGAGAAGTAGACACTGAATTTAAGTCATTCCTAACTCTGAGCCTAGTAATCAATTCAGCATACTATATTAACTTTTTGGTATTCCTTTAATAATTTTTGACCCCGAGATATAACTACTAAGTTTATTATCTCAAGAAGTCTAAACATAAAGAAACATCCCACATATAGCAAAATATTAACAGCTGTACTTTCCATAGCAGCAAAAGCCTGGAGGCACTTACAGTGAATGTCCAGTGATTACAGAATAGCTAAACAAATTGTGGTATAAACATGCAATGGAATATCATTGTACCATAATAACAAATATGAAGGGTTCAGAAAAACTTTGGAAGATTTTTATGAATTGATGCCAAGTAAATTAAGCAGAGGACATCTAGGCAATATAGTAGATAGAGTGCCAGGCCTGAAGTCTGGAAGACTCCTCTTCCTGAGTTCAAATCTGGCCTCAGACACTTACCAGCTGTGTGAACCTGGGCAAGTCACTTAACCTTGTTTGCCTCAGTTTTCTCATCTGTAAAATAAGCTGGAGAAGGAAATGGCAAGCCACTCTAATATCTTTGCCAAGAAAACCCCAAATGAGGTCACAAAAAGTTAGATATGACTGAAACAACTGATCAACAACAACAATAATTTAGCAGAATTCAGAGAACAAAACCCAACATTACTAGAATAATGTCATGGCAAAACAAAGCTGAAAGAACATCAGAACTCATATCAATGTAATTCTTGATTCCAGAGGATTGATGAAAAAATGTATTTCCTTTCTCTCAGTGGTGAATTATCAGTGTGAAGTGGGGTATACATTGTCAGACATGATCAATGTATTGGTTTCTTTGCAACAGAGATTTTAATAGCAAGTAGTGAAAAAGTAATAAAACTTTTTTTTTAGGGTTCTGGATTTAGAGTCAGTATAAGTTATCCTTCAAGTATATGAGTGAGATGCTAACTAGACTGACGTGGTTAACCACGTTCATAGTTTTAGAGGTAGGGATCACAGTGCATAGGGAATGGGCCTTGACAACAAAAAGACCTGTGTTCAGGAACTGTCTCTAACACCTATGGGCTATGTGACCCTGGGAAAGTCCATTAATCACTCAGTCACTCTCTGAGACTATAATTTGCAGAGAAGATGCAGACCTGTTTTGGTAGAGGGATTTTCCTTATCTGGGAGTTCTCTATATAACTGAAATCACTATCACAGTCCCCATCCCTCTTTGTGTCACCATGTGCTAATATGGCCTAAAAGCCACCAAGAGTACGTAGTCTTTTCTGTACCCTGAACATCATAATAACTGCTACTTGTTTGAGGCCATAACCGTTAATTTCACAGAGCTCTAGCATTTTAGATCATCTTCAAAGCTAAGTGCTATTTGCAACTGTCTCTTCACCTCAGTCCATTTAATTTCATTGGAATAGGCTTTTATGGAATGCAGGAAATTAGAATAGAAAAATGAAAAAGAAGCACATTAAAAAAAAAAAAAGACTGTTCTTTTTCCAGGGATATTATAAGGCAGCAGTTGTCAAGACATCCAAGTAGAAATAGGCTGGGCTAAAAGAAAGGCACCTCTCCACTGTAGAGCCTACTTCTTTTGCTTAGATCTCTAAATTCTCACTACTACTCCATTTTGACTAGTATGGATAATATGTATGGCATACTTATCAAATTTTCTGATGACAAAATGGTAGAAGGGATAAGTGACCTAATGGAAGACAGGATCAATACCCAAAAAGATGTCAGTAGGGTTAAACCTTCTGGGTTGACTCTCAAGAGACAGAATGATATGGTAAAAAGACTGCCAGATTCGAAATCATAGAATCTGAGTTCAAAACCCAGCTCTGCCACCTTGGGCAAATCAATGAGCCTCTCTGGGGCTCTGTTTCTTCATCTAGAAAATGGAGAGATTTAAACTACGTGTGCTTTAAGGTCGCTCCCAGTTCTAAAGATATGAGATGAAATTGAATAGGGAATAAATAAATAATTGTAAAGTCTTACCCTTGGGTACAAAAAATAATCATCCTAAGTACAAGGCAGAGGTATAACTAGACAGCAGTTTGTTTGAAAAAGAATCAGGGGCTTCAGTGAATTGAAAGTTTGATATCAGTTAATATATTATGATAGGCAGCTAAAAAAAAAGTTAATCTGATTTTAGGCTGTATTAAGAGAAGCAGCTAGGTGGTACAGTGGATAAAGCACTGGGCTTGGAATCAGAAAGACTCATCTTCCCAAGTTTAAATCTGGCCTCAGGCACTTACTAGCTGTGTGATCCGTTAACCCTGTTTGCCTCAGTTTGCTCATCTGTAAAATGACCTGGAGAATGAAATGGTAGAAAACTCTAGTATCTTTGCCAAGAAAACCCCAAAATAGGGTCGTGAAGAGTCAGGCATGGTTGGAACAACTTAACAACAAGAGAAGCAACAGTGGTCTTACTGTTCTCTGCCCTGGTCAAATAACATCTGGAGAATTCTGTCCAGGTCGAAGCACCCTTTTTTAGGAAGAAAATTGATAAGCTAGAGAGTATCCAGAAGAGTAAGAATAGCATGGTGAAAGTCTCAAATCCTTGCTTCATGGAGTTAGTTCAAAGAATTGGGCATTCATAGTCTACAAGAAAAGACTTAGCAGGGAGATAGAATAGCTACATTCAAGCATTTAAGGTTGTGAAAGACAGATTAGGCTTGTTCTGCTTAGCCCCAAAGGGCAGAACTGGGACCAACGGGAGAAGTTGTGGAAGTGTTAGATTTAGGCTCAATATAAGGAAAAACCTTCCAACAGTTAAATCTGTCAAGAAGTGAAATGGGTTGCTTTGGGAAGTAGTAAGTGCCCCCTCCCTAAAGATTTTCTTTTTTTCTTTTCTTTCTTTTTCTTTTTTTTTAGGGGGTGGGAAGGCAATTAGGATTAAGTGACTTGCCCAGGATCACACAGCTAGTAAGTGTCTGAGTTTGGATTTGAACTCAGGTCCTCCTGACTCCAGGGCCGGTGCTCTATCCACTATGCCACCTAGCTGCTCTGCTCAAGATTTTTAAGCAGGGGTAGGGAACATTTGATGGGATCCTTGATCAAGAACAGGTTGAACTAGATGGGCTCTCTGATCCCTTTTGACTGGGAGATTCTTTGACTCTGTGACATTTCAAATTCTGAACTCTGCTATAATCTGTGTGAGCTTGGCCGATCAATCAATTGATCAAGTGCCAACAGGACAGGTGATGTACTGCCTAACTTTTCTGGACTTTGTTTCCTTATTTGTAAAATGAGGAAGCTGGATCAGATGCACTTGAAAGTCTCCCCCATCTCTAAGATTCTATAAACTCTCATAACTGTACAAACATAAGGCAGCATTGTTATTAGGCTTCATGGTTTATATCAGTTTCCTTGGCTAAAATTTCATTTCCAAAATATCCCTAGTGCCTATAGAGAATTTCAAAGGAAGAAATATTTTGCAATGATTTTATATTATTCCATACAGTATGCCTAGAAGGACGTTCAACATCTCTATTTTATAGGAATCTACCTTTCCTCCACAGCTACCAAGAAGATAGATAACATCCTACATAGCTCTGGGGCATGGCTATAGAGAACATATACTTCACCCAAGGACTCTGCCATCTGAGCAACAGAAGCCCTGTGAGGGGTTCCCTTTTCTAACCTCATACTAAGAAGAGCTAGCAAGCCTAATAAAGTAGAAGAGATGAAGAAAAAGCTGCCACGTATTTGCAGGCCTTCCTCTCGGTGGTAATATGGTGTCTTTACTCTGCTCCAACCTCTCTTTCCAACCTCTCTTTCCCAAAGACCAAATCAGGGATCAGGAACATGAACAGTGCTTTGTACACCTTTAGAACACACAGTGAAAGGATATTTTGAAATGTCATAGAGTGATCTCAGTGTCAAAGTTCAAGAAATGTGAACACTTCAGGGTCAAAACACTGTGGACCATCAGTTTAGCCATTCAGGGGAAGAAAAGCTCTCTAGAACATCCAGACCAACAGCTTTCTGAGGATAGGATAATAGAATACAGCAGGTAGGTGATGCAGTGGATAGAGCATTGGGCTTGGAGTCAGGAAGACTCATCTTCATGAGTTCAAATCTGGCCTCAGACACTTCCTAGCTGTGTGACCCTGGGCAAGTCATTTAACCCTGTTTGCCTCAGTTTCCTCATCTGTAAAATGAGCTGGAGAAGGAAATGGCAAACCACTCCAGTATATCTGCCAAGAAAGTCACAAAATGTCGGATATAACTAAAACAACTGAACAACAACATAGAATAGCTTGGGAATCAGAAGACTCGTACAGAAAGAATACCTCTGCCACTGTGACTCTGGACAAGTGATCTAACTTCACTGAGCTTCAGTCTCTTCATTTGTGAAATGAGGGTCACACATTTTAGAAATGGAAGGGTCTTCAAAGACCTTCTAGTCCCCTCTTCTTATTTTACAAATGAGGAAACTGAGGCCCAGAGGTTAAATGACTTGCCCATGGTCACACAGCTAATAAGTAGGAAAGCCAGGATTCAAACGCTTGCCATCCAATTCCCAATCTAGCCCTCTATCTACTACACTATTACACCATTCTTCCTATCAGCCTCATGGGGTTTGGCGGTTTGGAATGAGATGATGGAAGTGAAAATGAAAACTGGAAAGCACCATACAAATAGTTATAGCAACTAACGTTTTACCAAGTGCTTTAAGGAGTACAGAACACTTTGCTGCAAAATGCAGACTATTATTGTCTTCCACTTTGGAAGGAATGAATCTGTATAAACACGCTATCAAATTTTTTCAGCATCTTATTAACTTCTAAGGAGGAAACTTGCTTGCAAGAGCCATGAACCATGGGAGCTTTGTATGCTTAAGCAGTAATCAATGTCCCAAAGTGTCTTTCCTCTTGAAAGCTCCCCAAATATTCTCCCCCACCTCAAAACTTCCAAGATACTTAACTAAGCATAAAATTGAGGCAAAAGACACTTTATAAAGTTGTTAATAATAATGGTGGCAAGCTGATCAGAGACAATGACACAGGTCAGATGAAAAAGGTGTTTTTCTTTGCTGGCTTTTGTTTCTCTCCTCCCTTAGGAAATACTGATATTCTTAAATGCCTTTCTCCAGTTCCTGCCTGGGAGATGTAGGATTCATCTTAAAAGCACCTGCCCACACACCTCAGTCAGTGGTGACAAGTACTAAGGAAAATCAACATTTCTCACCTTTTGAATCTGAAAGCATCACAGATCTTATGAAAAAACTAACCAGTATGCAGCAACCTTAGCTTTTCTGCTTTAGAACACACACTCACACAGACCATTTGCCTAGTTAAGGAGGAGGCGTTATCATGAATAATTAAAACTAAACTAAGCTTATCAAAATAAATGAACAAAGAATGCTTCTGATACAGCAGCCGCCTTAAAAAAATTTTTTTTAAATCATTTTCCCCTAGTTACTGTACAATACAATTGAATAATCTTCAGTGGGCCTCCCTATCAATTTGGGTAAATTAGCTGGATTCTATTTGATATCAAGCTAAGGCAGTAAATCATATATATGAGTGTGTGTAAAATTATATAGCATAGGCCCAGTGTAATAAAAAACACATTTATATTTTATAACGGCTGTTTTCTCAACATTCAAGCAATTTTGTTGCAAGCGCTCCAGAGATTTTTCTGAAGTACTCCCGATTTGCTGCTGTAACTGAGTCTGGCTTTGTTTGCAGATTCCTTCCTTCTCCATCATAAACCGTTATCTGCCAAATGTCAGACAGGGTCTCTTTGTGCTGCCAGGAATCGTGCCTGCTTCCAGTACTCCGGGTAGCGTTAACACAGAAGCAAATGAGCAGGTGACCTTTCAAGCCGTGTCAAAAGAGATCCTTGACCCAGAGACCTCAAAACTGAACTGGTTTGGCTTCCTAAATCACCCAACTGGAAAGCACCATGTTTGCAGACAGGGATTATGTTTACATAAAGATTTAACGCCTCAATAGAGCAAAAGCTGCCCTAACTGTTCATTTTAATTATAGCTTTATTCACCCTACAATGGGTGAATAATATTTTTTAAAATCTCTTGGTAATTGAGCCCACAAGCTGCCCATGGTGTTGCTAGCTCATTCAATGACAGTAGTGGGAATGACTTTATAAAAGGTTTTTCTCAACTGAGAGGATTATTTCCAGATCCTCCTATGCGCATTATGCAAGAAAATCATATAAAACTTCAAGATTGGGATGGATATGGGGGGTGGGGGAACAGAAAAAAAAAAGCAACCTCACATAGGTGTGTGAGACAGCCTTCTGAATGCTTTTTCACTATTGTCAAGATTTCTCCAAGTAGAAAAAAAGGCTAAACTCAAGGTTGAGGAATACAGCCAGATCATTCTTGAATTAGGATTATTTCTTCACAGCTAGAATATACCAAGAAAAAAACTAGGTTTCAAGACTGGAGTCATACACACCGAAACAAAGAAAATCCCAGAATCAGACCCTTAAGGCTGAAAAGCTGTCATGAGTCATGTGATCTACTCCTCCTCACTTACCTGGCAGTACAGAATGACTCCAGATAACGTGTTTTCTAGCACTGCAACCTTCTAAATCTACAGATCTGTCAAAAACAGTGAGAGTTACCACCACTGGTAGACCCATGGAGAGAATGCCATTTGGCAAGATGGGCTCTTGGCTTGCATAAATGCAGAGTAGACTTTGCAGTCCTTATTTCCTTATCTTTCAAAATAGCCACATGAACTGCTCAGGTTTTGTGTCGTGGTCCATTAACAAACTGATACTAATATCACCTACATTTATAAGGCATTTTTTTCCACAAAGGCATATAATTCATCCATTAAGATCCTCACAAGGTAGGGAAGGGATGGAGAAAGTAGTATAAACCTTATCTCCATTTTTCATATTTAGAAAATTGAAAGTACTAAAAAAAAAAAATTGCCATATTCGCCTAGTCAGGAGGACCTGAGTTCAAATTCAGCCTCAGACACTTGACACTTATTAGTTGCGTGACCCTAGGCAAATCACTTAACCCCGACTGCCTCACCAAAAAAATAAATAATGAAATAATGAAATAAAATAAAATAAAATAAAATTAGAGGCAGAGCTAGGGTAGGAATTCACAGTATACATCACTGCCTTGTACCTATAAAAACATTGATATTTCTAGGGTTTTTTTTTTCTTAAAATAATTTTATTTCCTAGAACATGTTCAGCTGTATTTTCAGATTTTCTTTCGTCATAGTAAAAACTCCAATAAGGTAATTATTTAAATTATAACTTCTATCTAAATTTCTCAGAGGATTTAGTGCTCCAAATTTCTTTGCAGATGAAGAAACTGAGTCCCAAAGAGGTTAAGTCACTTGACAAAGTTCACTCAAAACCAATCCCTCTGACTGTAATCCAAATCCTAATCCTAACTCTATAGTACTATACCCACTACCTAGTCAACAATGGTATACCCATTCCTGAGGAATACTACAAAACATTGGCACATTACTTTAAGAGCCAACAACAAAGATCCCATTCCCTTTCAAGGTTCATTTTTAAAAATGAAAAAGTCCCTAGAGTTAAAAACAAGTAAATGGAATTAGCCTAGAAGAACTGGCATTATTTGGCTGTTTTCCTAACAATTTTGAATTTGTTGTCATGATGGCCACATTGGGCACCGATTCCTGAGTAACTTGGTATAAATTTATATGTAATATTGTAAATATTCAGTATTTTTCCCTAAAACAAAATAACTGAAACCACTTTTAATTTAATTCATTAGTTTAGGCTCAACAGAGAGGAAGATAGCATTGAATATCAAGCACAGTGTCCTGATATTTAACACTGTCCCCAGCATATTGTAGGTGCTTAATAAATGCCCGTTCAATTAAAATGAATACTTGAAGAAGAATGTGGATTACCAAATCAGACTGTAAGAAGTACAAAAGCATGGATGTATTCAGCCATTCTTGGGATACACATTGGAACTACTCAGACATTCACAATGGCCGATTGTCAGCTTATCCTCTCTTTAGCTCATTTTTTCTAAGAAGTATATCTAAAGGTATCTTTCAGCCCTAGGGCAGTGGGATGAAAATGACTACCCATCACACCATTCCAAAAATTAATATACTAGAAACAAGTGCCAAAACAAATATGCTATCAACCCTGACCCCATAAGGCTAGTTCACTACTATTAGTCCCTGCAAATTGTAAAAGACAGACTAATCAGAGTGGGATCCATAGATTATATACATCTGTCCCCGAGGCCACATCCATCCATTCATTTATTCAACATCCAATCAACAAGCATTTATTAAGTGTCTACTTAAAAGATGGCACTAGAGATACAAAGATAAAATAAGAGAGAATTTACTTTCTGATAGTTTACACTGCAATGGAGGTAGAGGGGGAGGAACAGGAACACAAATAACTATGACACAATGATAAGTGCAAAGAAAAGTATGTGAAACTTAAGGAGAGAGAGGGATCATTTCATGTAGGGATAGAGTTAAGGATGGCTTCATAGAGGATAAAAAATGACTTCCAATAGATAGGGATAAGGGAGGATATATTAGATACTGGCTCAAAAAATGTGGGAAACTGACAACTTGGAGATGGGGAGAATAGGATGAAAATAGCAAAGGGACAAAAGTCCAAGGAGTAACTTGATCAGAATAGAATGTATACAAGAAATAATGTCAGCAGTATTATCTCTGAATACTAAAGGTAATGTGACATACACTTACAACAATGCATTATTGACCTTTGTGTCCAGAGATGGAACTCTTGACCATGTTGCTTCCTATTCGTGTTAACGTAGAAGAAAAGACCAATACCTAAGTAGAATGGACTCTTGGTATGAGGAGAATGTCCGTTATCAGGTTTCCAGTGTGTACATAGGCACTGGAGGTAATACCAAGACAAGAAGTTTACCCTTCTGGATTAAGAGGAGAAGTCCCATGACTTTTAGGTTTCTAGTTCTGATTTTCTTCTTGGATTGCTTTATGGTCACAAGATTATTTATCTAGAGCCAGAAGGGGCCTAAGAGAACATGAAGGCACGGAAAAGCACTCAATCTCAATTTTGCCAGGATATAACTCACTTTGCTGTATCTTTTATTTGGCTCACACAAATGCCATGAGAAAACTACTGCAGGATGTGTGCAGTACTTTGAGTTCTTAAGTAGAAAAATGCTGAATATGGGAAGGGTTTTTAATAAGCTGCAGGGGCTCCCTATTTCTTCAGGATCAAATAGAAACTCTTGTTGGCTCACAATCTGGCCCTGATCTACCCTTTTAGCCTTATTGTGCATTATGTAGCTTCATCTGGTCAACAACCCAGTCACACTTGGCTTCTTGAAGCATTTCATTTCCCGTCTCCATCTCTTTTCACTGTTTGTCCCTCATTCTCTCATCTGGACCCCTTAGAATTTCTGGTCTCCTTCAAGACTCAGCTCACAGGGCACCTTCTGCTTAAGACCTTTTCTTATCTCCCCCTCCACAGTTACTAATTCCTTCCCCTGCAAAACTGCCTTGAATCTTTTTATATATCCTTATACATATATGTACATGTTATCTCCTTTGAGGCCAAGGATTTTTCAGTTTTGTCTTTGTCTTGCTGGTGTCTATGACAGGGCCTGATGTTTTTTAGCTTAAAAAACAAATCTTATCCGTGCAGAAGGACTCAAGGCCATGGATTTAGTTTTTCTACTTTGAAGGTGCTAGGTGAGGCCAGAGGTCAGCACTGAGTAGATAATTAGCATTTCTAAGCTCATCTTCCCCTTCCATCTTCATTCATTGATCTATCTGAGCATCTTTCTCATTTGAGGACAAGTAACCTGATTTGCATTACAGGTTTTGCAACACAAAGATCACTGGGAAGAATAAGAAGCAAGAATTTCTGTTGGTATTGAATGGTGCCTCTTCAAAATCCCAAGGAACTCATAAACACACACACACACACACACACACACACACACACACACACACACACA
>NW_020954580.1:18302062-18353169 GCF_900497805.2 Vombatus ursinus | reverse complement strand
ACACACACACACACACACACACACACACACACACACACACACACACACACCCACACACCCCAGGCCTTTATAGATCAAAAGGAGGGGAAAAAATAACTAAAAGCTGCCTTCTAAGAATAACAATAAAGGAAAGACATTTATTTATAGCAGAGGTTCCTAACCATTGCTACTTCAGGCACCAAAATATCTATCCTGGGAGCCTATACCTCTGTGTCTGTCTAACATAATATGCCCAACATTATTGCTTTTAACTAACCATCTAGTATCTCTGAAAAGACCTTCAAGCATGATCACACAGTTTACTGGCTGTGAAGATAGGACACTGGGTAATTTTTCCCCCTATTTCATTAGTATATATACTCTCTCTAGACCCCAGTTTTCTCATTTGTACAATGAGGGAGGTAAACTAACAAATCTTAAGGGACTCATCCAGCTTTACCATTTTACAAATTCAAGGGCCCTGATTGAGTAAAATGGAAATCATCTCTTAACCCAAATAGGAAGTTGCCATTTTGACAATCAGCTGTGAATTTGGATGACCTGGATTCCAATCCCACCTCTGACACTTACTAACTGTGTGACCTTGGCCAAGGCATGCAACCTCCTTGGACCTCAGTTTCTTCATCTATAAAATGAGCGTATTGAAATAGAGTCTCTCCCAGCCCTAGGATCATAGATCCTAATTTGATTGAAGGGAGAAGAAAAAAGAACAAACAAAACTTGTCGAGTTGGGGAGATATCCAAGATAAAAACAAAAAAAAACACTGCTCCATTTAACCAATACAGAAACAAGGATATACTCACTTCTGAATTTTTTTTTTAATTTGAGTTTCAATTTCATTGTCTAAATGACAGGAACCATTGGATAACTCACTTTCCTAAATCTTACATCCAAGTTGCTGGAGTTGTACCTACATTTGGGTCTCTGAGTATCACCCACTAAACACAGTCCACACTTCATTGTAGGGGGGTGAGGGGCCTTTCTAGTTTGCCCCTTTTAATTGCACTTGGAAGAAATAGTTTACAATGATATCGAGCTTGATGGTTAAAAAAAACTTTTTTACTCACATTATCTACCAGAACCTTGTAACAGTCTTATGAGTTAAGCTTTGCAAATATTATATTCCTATTTTACCCCTAAGGAAAATGAGGCTCTAATGGTCAAATGACTGCTTAAGGTAAAACAGCTAGAAAGTAGCAGAGGTGATTCCAAGTCTAGTATCTTTTCCACTGAACCATATTGCTAGAGAGCTGGCCAGATCTTTTTCTTCAGTTAAAGATCCTTGGGACAGAACTCTTGCTGTTCATGTTGTAATAGGGTATGGGTATGGAAGCTGTGTAAAAAAAATAGTGCTCTGGGTTTGTGCTCAGATAAGAAGTCACCTTTCCAGGGACTTACTTGCTGCCCTTACATACATTCAGCACAATAACCTCGGACTTCTGGAAAGCGAACGATTTCCCTCTAGAGATTCACTCTCTGAGGGAGGCAAGTTAAGCACAGTTTTTCAGTCTTTCAAAGAGAAACTAGTCTAGACCTTCCCCTTACTTTCCCATGCATTTAGAGACCCTTCCACTGCCTTATGCTCTACCCCCTTCCTTAAATGATTGGTTACACCTATGGAGAAATGGAAAATCCTATTTAACAAAAGATTCTAAGTCTTTTTTTTTTCATGGTCTTCTTTTAGAAACTAAAACCGGTTTCATATTCATTGCGTTCCTGTTTGGGGAATCTGACAGAATGTTTAAAACCCACAAATTTTATTAAATTATTTTAATAATACATGTTATATGTTATGTTAATTCTTTTAATAACACGTGTTACATGGATAGGCATGTGGGTACATTCATCAACATAAAAAGAACATAGAATACGTGTTCAGTCAAAAGGAAGATAATTTAGCCAATAACAAGCTACTTCATTAACAGTGGTTTTAAGAAACAAGAATTTTCCATTTTCTCCCTCATTTTTGAGTTAGCGGTCATGTGATACACATGACCATAATCTATTTGTGGTCTCTTTTATTTGTCATCTATGGTCCTGCACTTGCAAAAGGAATAGTTTTTGGTTTTAAGAAGGCCAGCTGGGTGCTTTTAAAAATATAAATAAGTGGATGTCTTAAAGCATTAAGAGTAAAGGCATTAGCAATTTTTACATATATGTGTTTTTTATTAGCACCTGTGTAAAATATGAACAAAAGGTACAATAATATATTAGCTCCTTCTTAAATAGGTGAGAACCATAATTTATATGGTAAGCCTTCAAAATTCTCCTTTCTTTTAGAGTACTTTCATAAGGCTAATCAAAGAAGAGAGCAACTTCAGGATTCTAACACAAATTCTAAGCTGGAGGGTTTAGCAGAGAGAATCAGTCTAGGGGACGCAGGTGCCAGACATTGTGTAGAATTTGCACTTATGCTCCATTAATTGCCTGTATATCTTCCCTTCTCCTTTCCTCTCCTCCCCCCAACTAAATCCCTCAGGAGACAGGAGAACAGCAGAGCAGCAGGCCCAGACTGGTACCCAGCAGCAACACCAGTAGCAGAAGTAGCCAATTAGCCTCTAGAATACAAAGCGGGGAAAAAAAAATGATGCAGTTACCTAGCAACCAGAAAGAGCAGAAACAGCTGTGGTGTAGCAGGCCCAGGCTGGTACCCAGGCAGTAACAGGATAGCCAATTAGCACACTGTATTTAATGCTGATGTGGTTTCCTAGTAACAAGCTGCACAAGTCTGTCTGTTGCATTTTCTCCCTCCCTTCTTCACATTTCCCTCAATCATACACAGCATTACTATTTGCCCTAATTACTGTTTCTCTACTGCTTCAAGCTGCCATTATTTTGTCCCCAGAGGGATTGGAAGAACTATAAAAAAAAAAAAAAAAGATAAGAAAGAAAAAGAAAAAGAAAAGTCTTCCATAATAACAGTATTTAGTTTCAAACTCAGTTTAGTTGTAAGCCTTCAGACACTTTTAAAAAGCTTACCACCCCCCACCCCAACCCATACATAGATAACAGCCAATGGAGCCCTCTGTAAATGTCTAAATAGCCTGTGGCACCTTCCTTGAATGTTTGTATTTATGCCTGGGTCCAGGAAAAAGGTATTTAATAACACATCCTGCCATTTTAAACACATACTATATTTAGATTGAAAGCTCTATACCCTTGAATTTGTACACAATGATTTTCTGAAACTTCCACCTGAACCCTGGAACTACAAAATATTCTATTATTTCTATCTCGGAAATGACACCTAGTTATCTTTTGGCTCTGTGTGTTTGTGAACAGAAGTACAAGATTAAGCAGTTCAAAAGGCTCAGATGGGTTAAGAACTTGTTTCCTTGGCACAAGGTAAAACCTTGAGACCAGTAGACAATAAGTTCTGCTGCATTTGGTTGCAAAGGGGCTGAGACCACCAGGTTAGATTTCTGTCACTACAATAATTAATTCCACTGGGGTGACATTATGTTGGAAGATGCAAAGAGAAACTCATAAATGCATGAGTTGCAACAATTGTGACATAAGGGTAAGAAAAATTACAGGTATTCTAAAATATTCAGCATATCTTCACGTGCAATACTGTGATTTCAGATGTGTACAAATCAGTTTGAGTTGTCTCATATTTTTGTAGCCCTTTACTGTTTACAAAGCTCTATCTTCACAAGAACCCATGAGGTTAGGAATAGAATCCTTCTTCTCTCCCCTTAACTGCCGCCCCCTCCCTTCTCCCCTCATTTTACAGGTTAAAAAAAAACTGAGACATTAGGTGACTTGCTCATGGCTAAAAACTAGGAAGTGTCACATGTGGGATTCAAAGCCAGCTCTTCTGGCTAAATTCAGTGTTTCTTCCCCCTATTCCACATAAGGCATACATACAACCTATGTAACTTTTTCCTGGACAAATGCAATTACACATTGTATCTGAGAATCCACGTGTTAGACTCCTGGGGTCTGGGGAACAGCTCTCATTTAACATTAGTTTCTATACAAGAACAATTCAATAAGCCTTTGAGTAAAATATTTCATGTCTGAAAAGCAACATAGGCTAGATGCTTCAGAGGCAAAAGTTAAACAATAACACACTTAACTGGGCAACTTCAACCCTGAAGAAAAATGTCTCTCTCAGATGGTAATAAGTCATTTTTTTCCCCTTATGGCAAACAGACTGGTATCTATTATTTTTTTAATTTGGTCTAGTAAACTGTTGGGCTTTTTATCATTCAGGTATACTTAAGCCTCTAAAAATTATGTTGTTTGTGAGAAAATGAATATATAGCATATCCCCAAAGTCTTAAATTAGTTTTAAGCTACTAAAACTTAAACTATTTGGACTAAGACTTCTGGGATACCCCGTACTACCATTATTTTTAACATCTTCCATATCTTAAAAATGGAATGTAAATTATAAGATTAATCAAGAAGATGCATTCCAATGACAAGTCTTTGTAGAGATTTCATTATCAGAAGTAGAAATGACACAGAAGGTAATGGATGCATTTCAGGACATCAAAAAGGGGTGATTACTACATAAAAAGATTATGTAAAGTTTGTGAAAATAGTGTCACGTGTTAGAAAGCAAAAAAAAGGTTTGGAGTTTTGAGACTGAAGAAGAAAAGGAGAGGGGGCTGACTTCTTTTTAGAGAGGAAAAGGGGGGGTGGTTGGAGAGAAAAAGAAGATCTGGAAGTCTGGGAAGGGAGGGATCTGCTAAGAGAATAAGGGAGTGGGCATTTATTAAGTGCCTACTATGTGCCAGCCACTATGCTAAAGCATTACAAATATTACCTCATTTGATCCTAGATTAGGTCTTGCCAGAGACAGAGAGAGAGGCAGAGAGAGGAAGGGAGAGGGAGAGAGAGACAGACAGACAGAGATGGAGACAGACAGGGATAGAGACAGAAACAGAGACATAGAGAAACAGAGACAGAAACAGAGAGACAGATAGAGACAGAGTCAGAGAGAGACAGACAGAGCTCCTCTACCCCAAACCAAACCTCTCCTGACCTGCTTGCTAATTCCAGAAATTCTCTTAACCCTGAACAAATCCTTCTATTATCTAATATTAAAATGCAAATGCCTGGTTAAAGTAGCGCTGAGCAAAGCAAGGATCTAAGACATCTCCAAAGGTCTCATGATAGAAAATGCTATCCACAACCAAAGAAAGGACTATGGAGTTGGAATACAGATTGAAGCACACTATTGGCTATTTTTTTTTCTTTTTTTTTGTTTTGTTTCCTCTTTCTGGTGGTTCCTCCTATTCGTTCTAATTCTTCCTTACAACATGACTAATGTGAAAATGTGTTTAATAGGAATGTATATGTAGAGCCTATATCAGATTGCATGCCATCTTGGGGAGGGAGGCAAAGAGATAGGGGGAGATAAATTTAAAACTCAAAAGCTTATTGAAAAAAAAACTTATGGAACTGATGGTTGATAAATCAAAATAAATTAACAAAAAAGTGGAACAGGGAAAGGAAAAAATAAATAAAGTTGCGCTGACACCAACATATAAGTAACCAGAAAGTAAGTGGGGAAGTGGATTTAATGCCCAAGGACCCAAGATAATATCCTGGCTCTGCCTCATACTACCTTTCTTACCTGTCAAAGGAGGGGGTACAGTTAGATAGCCTCAAGTCTCCTCTAGTTCTAAATCAAAGATCCTATAAATGGCCAATACTGTGTCCTTTCGATTTTAATAGAGGAAAAAGGAGAGAAGTAGATGAAGAGAGTCTGCTACAGGAGTGAAAAATGTATACAGAAGGAGGAAGCGAGAACTAGGAAGATAAATTTTTTAGATTCAACAACTTTACCAAGGATTTGGCCTATTTAACTTCAGCTGTGCACATACCTATAGAAACTGTTTGGGGAGGCAGAATCATAGATAGACTTTTAAAAGCTGGGAAAAAGGGGGGGGTCTTAGAGGTCATTTAGTCAAGCCCCCTCATTTTACAGATGAAGAAATAAACTCAGTTATTTTGGTTGTTTTTGGTTTGGCACTTGAACATTTCAACCGGAATGCTTAATTTATAAAGATTGTTCAAAGGGGCCAACTTTGTCCCCAAAGGCTTCATTAATTAAATTACCCAAGTATTTTTTCCTACAGACTATACTCTAGATTATTTGAGGTGTTTCAGAGTATTTTACAAATATCCTTTCGTATATCCTCTTGTATTTATTAACTTTTAAGATGGTGAGTCACATCAAAATTTAAAAGCGACAAAGATTTTCTTTTATCACTCAGGACATGCTCAAGTTTCATCTGCCTCATCCAAGTGAAATCATTCCCCTTTTTACTATTTCCACTTCAGAGTAATAATGATGCCTACCTACAATAATTTAGAACCCACTACCCCATACCACCTTCTCCTTCCAAACTACAACTCATTTTACTTTCTTCCTATCCTCAGAAGCCCCCTCCCAAGTAAAATGTATGGGGTAAGAATTATTACTGTAATCATTCCCACATTGCAATGGATACAGTTTTTGTATAATGTTCTATTGTTCTCTCGTTAAAGAGTGAGGCAAAGCAATTGTGCCCAAACTGCTTTTCTAATACCATTCTTTGACTTGGGGCTCTCTTTCATAGCTTCCCTCTGCTCTATTTCCAATAAACCCTGCCTAATCTTTTTAATCTTTTGTGCGTGAGGAAGCTTTCACCCCTGCCTCCTATCATTTTTCACTGCCCTTCAGGAGCCCCACGTCGTTAAGCTAGATCCTCTTTTGAGATCAGATTTCAACTATAATAGCATTATTAAATACCCTGCTCTTGCCTTTTTAATCTTCTTTACATTAAAATGTAAGGTCCTTGAGGACAGACACTTTTCAGTGCTAAATTTAATAGACCCTTGATAGATCTTAATTGTTGATTGTTAAATACCCATTAACCATACATTTTTTTTCTTTCTCTTCCATCCCTTTCATAACATATATTTATTTACCTTGTGACTACCAATTATGCATTATAAAGACATCTGGAGTGAGTTTACCATAACTATACCATAACATGTATTAGAGGTTATAATGCTAAAATAAATGTTCTTCTTGTATATGTGCACCATTTATGCTATTTTGCCCAACATCATGTGATTCAGCTCTCCCAACATTCTTGCTAATGAAAAATGACTCCTTACTTGAAAAATCATGTCATCTAACTCAGTGGAGGCATTTTATTCCATATCCCCTCTTCTCTCTTTAAATAACATACTGAGACCAAATCTTAGGATCTTACTATTAAACTTTTATGCATTTTTTTTTTGGATTGACTATCTAACTTTATTCAACTTTTTCTTCTGTAATCAGGTTTTAATGACTTTCTCTTACCACATGGATAAATTTAATTAATGAACCTCATTAACAGCTCAGCCCTGTGTTAGCATATTAAATGTTCTTTAACATCTTAAATTCATCCATTGTATACACTCGATTGTTCCCTTTTTGTAGTTCAGCAGTGGAAGTGCCAGATATTCCCCTGACATATACTGAAGTATTTCATTTTTTCCCCTGGTGATTGATGTTTCTGATACTGAAATAAGGTCACCATAACTATAAATAAGGGTATTATCCCCCAAGGCATCATTTTGAAAGACAAGCATAACATCAGACACCACCCAGTTCTACAGGAGAAATGGAGCATTTCATCACAAGTCCTTCTCCTAGCTGAGGTGCATCCCATTACCCCATCAGGTATTTTCTATCACCAGCTCAAACATTTCCATCCATACTGTCTCTGACATCCAAGTACAAAGATTTACAGCCATTTACTCGCACACTTTCATAGACTGCCTCTTCCCTGAATCCCTGCCCCTCCCTCCTTCTTTCATCTTTCCTACTTGGAAAAGACCAAACCCACTGAGTAAATAAGAAATGAGATGGTCTATAGAGCAGGGGTGGGGAATCTGTGGCCTCAAGGTCACGTGCGGCCCTCTAGGTCCTCAAGTACAGCCCTTTGACTGAATACAAACTTCAAAGAACAAATCTTAATAAAAAGGATTTGTTCTGTAAAACTTGGACTCAGTCAAAAGGCCACACCTGAGGACCTAGAAGGCCACAGGGAAGCCTTGAGGCTGCAAGTTCCCACCCCTGGTCCATAGTCAGGAGACCTGAATTGGAGCTTGACTGACCCAGACTTCCCTAACCCTAGATCAAACATTTAACTTTTCTGGGCCTCAGTTTTCTCAGCTTTGATTGCAGGCAACAGTGGTTACTTATTTTGGGGAAAAGCATATAGAAAAATGATGTCATTTTTATGTAAAACTTTTGGGGATTTTACAAGAAATCCCCTATATAAATGCAAGATGATTCTCAGCAGAAACAGAAACAGCAACAGCTCAAAAGGTGGAGATAGGAAAACAGAACATGACATTTTTGTAATCTCCTTAGATTAATTACTCTTTTTGGTATATATACACATTGTACTTATCATTTCTCTCTTTCTGAATCAACAGCACCCCTTGAAGGTGTCACACTGAAGTAGGTAGCAGATAGAACTACCCTGATAGTTTAGCTTGGGTTTTTATTTATTTATTTGTTTTATTTTTAGGCATTTGGGGTTAAGTGACTTGCCCAGGGTCATACAGCTAGTAAGTGTCAAGTTTTTGGTCTGAGATCAAATTTGATCTCAGGTCCTCCTGACTTCAGGGCTGATGCACTATCCACTGTACCACCCAGCTGCCCCTTTTAGCTTGGTTTTTATATGAGCTTAAAAGCCCTAATCCAAATTAGACACTGTGATCTGACTTAGAACGAGCCTCACTCCCCAAAAGGTCTTTTGAACTCCAGCATGCGGAATATCTCACCCTAGCTAGACTGGTAGCCCTAGAACTGGCCCACAAAAAAGTAATTCTCCAAAAAGGCAAATGGTCAGTACTAAGTCAACTTAATCAGGGCAGAGAGGTAAAGGGCAGTGAAACAATAAAATAATTTCCCCTAATGGTATGACAAATATTCTTCTTAGCAAATCTTGTTGGCTCAAGAGGAAGTTTTGTTTTTAATTTTATAGAGAACTTGTGGCCTATGACTTTGTCTTCAAGTGATAAAAGTTAATTTAGTTTTTTGTTAAGATGTCCTATTAAAAAAAGCTTGGTTTGGGAGAAGGTTGAAATGATTTGCTAAGATGAGGTTTTGGCATAACTGGTGAATTTCCATTTTCCATGTTACCCCTGTAATCACTGTAGAATGTATAGAGGTGGCTATAAAAATATGAAGCTGTGGCTTCAAAGGCCACCTCTGATGCCTAGTACCTACATGACCTTGGGCAAATCACAACCTCCACATACACTGAATTCCTCATTTTTAAAATGAAGGGGTGGGACTAGAGGGCCTGTTCTTTCAAGTTTTAGATCTACAATCCTATAATCTCTTTAGGCCTATGGCTAAAAAAGGTTTTCCTGTTATTGTTTACAATCCAGTTGCTATGGTTTTCATGTTCTAAAATATTTTCCTTCAACACTCAGATTCAAACAAAACACACCCATCTGCTGATGAGAGTTTAGGTCTTAGAGGTGGGGCATAGAATTAAAGGACCTTCCCAAGATCTCTTCAATTCTAATTACTCTATGATATACTGTATATACATGCTCCTATGCTGATATGACTTGTCAAATTATGTTTAAACTGATAATATATAAACTATTTATTTTAATAAGTTTTTTTCCCCTTTCTTGTTTAAAGGGGCATTTGAGAATAAGAAAATTTGCATTTCATCTTCAGTGGAAGGAAAATTACATTATAACACACCGTTTTGGTATGGTGGCGGGGTGGGGGGATTTGGGCACTGAAAATAAACAAAAATAATTTTAGTGGAACTGTAACTAGAAGTAATGCTTGTTTCATCTTGAATCAGCCCACTAGACTATGGTCACAACAGTTTAATTACTAAGAAAGGAAAACCCCTCTCCCATAACAAAAATGCAATGAAGGGGAGACCAGAGAGAACAGTATGAATGCCAAAAGGAGTGTTGTTAGGATATGCAAGCACTAGAGTTTTAAAGATAAGGGTGTGTGTGTGCACGCGTGCCTGTGTGCATTTTGTGTTGGGGGCAAGAAGGAAGGATATAGTCTCACACGTCTCTGTGTGCGTGGACTTTATTTTACTGAGATCTTATTATCTTACCTCTTTTGTCCCATTTCTGACCTGGTTCCTTCATCTCTCCCCTTTCCCACCTTCCATGGGCAACTAATATTAATGCCCTGGCCATTTGCTTGGCCATCTTCCTGCCTTTAAAATTCATTTTACTTCAATCTCTAGCTTCTTCTATGGCACAGTTTGAAGGAATCAACCTAGGAGGAGCCTGCCACACAGAGAGGGACATTCCTGCCAAGGCACTGAGCACTATCTTTATGGAGATTAAAACAAATAGTTTTGAAATCCCCAAGGTAAGCAAATCAGCAATATTGGCAATTTATTGGAACCTTTTGTTTGTACAGGGGCCAGGGAAAGCCTCACATATCCTTATTTATTCCAACTACTTCCTGGATCTCAAAGCCCAAGGTATTTGCCATACTTCTATGCACTTTTAGCAACCAGTCACCACCCCCTTCTTCACTACCCTCTACCCCTCCTCTTCAGGGGTGACCCTCTCTGCCTACACTTGCAAGAGAGAAAGAGGCTAGAATTGTCAATATTGAATTTACGAGGGCCCTGGGTTAGAGTGACTGGATTAAATCTCCACCCAACCAGAACCCATCTATCCTGCTCAGCTTTTTTAACCTCCTCCAAACATTTGGTCAGCAGCTCTCCCTGCATTTCTTACTTATATCAGCAGATTTTTTCTCTCTCCAGAATCCCCTTTGCCATGTACTTTTGTCCCTCTCCCCTCCAAGTTTTACTCTACTCTTTCCCGGTCTATGTTTGGATTTATTTTAATTCCATCCTTCACACTTTCTCCATTATTCTTGGTTCATCTCCACCACATAAATTATCACCTTTTTTTCAGTTCCCCCTGTGCCCCATTCACACCAAATCCAAATAAATACTTTGCATTCCCATCCATTTAGCCTGAATTAATTCTCTTTGCTCTCAGACACCTATCTTTCCCCCTAAAGATTTTTTCCCCTGAGGAAGGTTTCACAAGCAAACTGTTTCTCCAGGACACAAGGTGATAACTTTCTCTTTTCTTCAGAGGATAAAGCCATCAGTATCATTGAAGACCACTAAACTTCAATGGACCATTAATAGATAGCAAAACACATTCTATTGATCAGTGATCACTCATCATTCATTTTCATTGGCCAGTCTAACTTGTGCCACCATCTCCCATTCACTTCTCAGGGGAAAAGTAGGATGTAATTGTAGGCGGGGGGGGGGGGGGGGGGCAGCAGGAAAGGGAAAACAGCTTCATTTGAGCAATCAGGATTTTACCTAGGTGTTGGCAAACTCCTCTGTTGCTAACTTACCATTCCATTGTGTGTCTACTCTGGGTTCCAAGAGGCACCTTTCAAGCATCAGTAATCACTGACCAATCCTTGGTTTACAATGAACCAAGTTGCAAATATGGGGAAAAGTTCTGTAACTCAGCCTCCCCCGGTGAGATGTGGCTCCCAATCCAAAGTTTCAAGGTGGGTAAGTAAATTCTGAACCTCTGGACTATGTGTTCGTTTGTTTAAGATCAATGATAGGTAAGGAAAAGATTTTTGCTTTCCAAAGTTTTCTTGCTCACATGACCCCTCCAGGACTATCACTCATAGCAATTAAATTTTACTGGAGCTAGGTCCGTAATCTGTACATATATGGGAATTACCTATGCCCTTTTCCAAATTACTCCTCCAAATTTTCCTCCTTTCTTCTTCAAGTCACTGAAGAAGCAAGATGACATAGCTTAGGAATCCAAGTTGGCTAACAATTCAATGTCTCCTCAATATTTTAATCATTGACTCTAAAGACTGAAAATCAAAAAAGCAAAACCATAAACCCACTTTTAAGGATAAAGTTGCTATAAGAACAAGAAATATCTCAGAATAGCGAGAGAAAGAGAATCAACAGAGATAGTTTTGGCCCAGACAGAAGAAAGTTCAGATCTGAGATCTAGCGACTAAAACAACCACTCAATTGCAAAGCATGAAGGTCACTATTCCGATGAGCCTACAGCATTATAAAAGCACGCCTCATGAGAAGACTTACACCAACCGTGAACCATATGGGAAATTAAGATTTTGATTTAGAGGGGCATATGTCCTAGTCCTTTGCTGGCAAAGGAACAATACCAAATGTGGCTCATCCCAATTCCCAGCCTCCTGTGATAAAGATTTAGAGGTCAAACATTATGGCTGCATCTTGCTATGTATTATGCCCTACCTTACTCTTTAGAAGCTATTTAAAATATGTCATACTCTCTCCTGCCTAAAAACTTTGAAAGAGACCAATTTCAAATGAAAGGTCAATGCCATTTGGCATTTGGAATAGATTCTGTAATTCCCAGAACTACTTCTCTGAGATTAGTTCCACGAACCGCACCAAAGTGTGCTTCCAAGATAAGTGACCAGCACTAACTGACTTCAAGCTCCTTTGAGTTGTCCTCCCAGTTTTTCCAAAGACTTCATTCTCTTCCTAACCCTCATCCGGTTTTGTCTCATTTCTGACTATCCCAATCACAAAGACTATCAACCACGATTTAGGTGATGGCCAGGGCATTCATCACTATACCATCACCACCACTGGATCCATGAAGATACACCCACTAGAGGATTTCAACATTTTCTATACAGGAATAAATGCACTCTGGTTTTGGATGGACCACACTATATGGGTTTAATTATGATATTCTTTAGCTTAAAATACCAGTCTGGCTTCTAATCTGCCTATACCAAGGAGGTCTTATTGAAATGTACTGTCCCCTCCAAGCCACACACATTGTAATACAGGCACATGCTAGCAACTTTGTAGTAACAAGCTCATTATAAAGCTATCTTACCATCTCCCAGTAAAGCAAGAACCAGAGAACAATGCAAAACAGGAAATGCCAATTAATTACAGAATGATCACATCTAATGAACTCTGAAACTCCCCTGCTGTTGGTGAGTGATAAAAATCAGAATTGCTAGAGGAACTGGGGCTAGTAAAACCCTAGGTCTCTCCTTTAACAGTGAATTCATAGAAGGATGCCTCCTACAAATAAATAAATAAATAAATAAAAATCAAACCAAACCAAACATAATATCCAAAGTTCTACAGTCACATGCATATCAACTTGAATTGATAACAAAAGCCTAAATACATGAAGAGACCACAGAATGAAAGCAACCAGATGACTACAGTGGCTTATACAGCTAGATTACTGCTGCTTGCTCCTTTGAAAAGGATAGACTGCCTAAATCCAATCACAAAGAATTGACCCCACTGAACTTATGAAGGTACTCCACAGCTACAGTACACCCCCTAAATAACCTCAGAGACCTACTAGTGGTCCAACCTATAGCCAAAACGAATCCCTTCTACAATCTTGATAAAAAGACCTCTAGTGAAGGGGAATTCAGTACCTTTATTGGCAGCACAATTATACTTTGGAATAACTCTAATTTGAGGAAATGCTCCTAATATCAAGCCTAATGCCATCTCTAGAACATGGGATATCTTGACATCTGACACCAAAAAGCCAGCCATTTCATTCCCTCACCTCCCACCACCATATCTTCAGAAGTAGCCTACAGAGTAACAAGCCTCAGAATAAGAGTAGGTCCATTACACTGTGGGGCTAAAGGAGAAAAAAGGAGAGAAATCACATGTGTCCTACTTGTACCACTACCTGTGTGAGTCCTCTGGTGGGCCTTTAAGTGGGAGCTTTTTGTATAAACCTTCCGGCACCCGTTAAACTGACAACGGTGAACCCTCTTCTTGTTTTCAGGGGATGCGTCAGCCCCTATCCCTCCTTGTTCACTGTCACTCTGTCCGCTCTTTATGGCCCCAGCTGATGCCACTGCGGCTGCGGCTGCCACCCCTCCCACCTTTACTGAGCTAAGCGAGGCCTTCTTGGCCACCAGTTTCAATGTCACCGTGCCATCTACAGCTGAGAGAGTCTGTGAGGTTTTAACCAAATGGCGGCTGAGCTCGGGGGAGGAAGGAGGCGTTAATGAGGTCACTGCATTGAGCTGGGCCTGGTTGACTGCTGTGTAGCTATCTAAGGAGGAACTTGGAGGCTGCAAGCTGAGGCAGGTCTCAGACAGCAACTTGTCCCGGGAGAGCAGAATGTCCACCGCAGAGCTTTTTTCACACGTGGATGCTTCCATGGGGAGCAGGAGGGGATCTAGGCGCCGGAAGCTTTCCTCAATGCTCGGGTGAGGAGTGGCATGAAGGAAACAGTCCAAGTCCTCACCAAAAGTCTCTGAGATCCTCCTGGGCTCTGTCTGCAAGTAGCGTTCCAATTCGAGGCATGTCTGAAAAAGGGAAGGAGGAAGGAAAGAAACAGCCATCAGAAGCAAAGAACACCATGAGCCTACATGCTGGCCGAAGGCAAAGGAAGAAATCACAAGAAGGTGTACCATAGCTGGGACCAGGGCAGTCTCTTTATTTGTTGACAAGGCCTAACATTCTCAGTCTCCTTGTGGACTCTCATGCTGATTTCCAGAGGCTCATAACAGGTCAGATACTATTATTCCAACTATCCGGATAGGGAAATAGAGGCTCAGAAGGGGTGCCTAACTCTCTCAAGATCACTCAGCAGAACAGTGTTGGAGATGGACCTACAAGAGATAATCTCCCTTCTCCTAATCTAGTTCAGAGCCATCAACCATCATTAAGAATCAGCACTTTAGAGCTAGAAGGAAGATCAGAGATCAGTTAATCTAACAACCTCATTTTACAGCTAACAACTTTACATTTCTGTGGTGCTCTTTAGAATGTTAGGTGTTAATAGAGACAAACCCATTTTACAGATGAAATAATTTGCTCAAGTTCAAACCGATTGTTAGGAAGAATTTCTATGTGAACAAAAAGTAGAGAAATCAAATTATAAACCCATTGTAGTAAGAGTAAGCCTTCCTATTACCCAACATTCTTCTTCCAAGTAGCTATTAAGCAGGTAACAAAAATAAAAATCAAGTTTCCCTGTTTTCCCCCAACCAATGTCATATTTCTACCAATATTCTCCAACGGAAACATTGTGTCTCTGATAAACAGGAACCAAATCATTCTTAAAGGGTATCTCTTGCAGATACTATGATAGAGACAGCACTGCTACTTTTGGAGGCATTGTTTCCAAATACAATCACAACACGCTTTGCAACAGCATTGTATGTGAGTGTGAATCGTTACAATTGTTTAGAGCAGGGGTGGGGAACCTGTGGCCTCGAGATCACATGTGGCCCTCTAGGTCCTCAAGTGCAGCTAACCCAAATGGATTCAGTCAAAGTGCCACACTTGAGGACCTAGAGACTCCCTATGTCTGGTTTAGAGTCTCTGACCATATTATAAAATAACTTCAGACAGTTAAGAGATCTGGTAAAGATTGGTCTCAACAAAACCCAAAGCTCCATCTCTCACAAGACTCAAAGTATAGAAAAGAAAAATTCAAAACGCTTCATAGTATCTGCAATTCTTGAATCATTTTTAAGCCAAAATCTTTAGAACAGCATGAAATTGACTTTTAAGGCCTGTTGGAATGGCCAAATCTGTCATACAACCTCTCCTTGGTTGTTGTTTGTTTATAAGGGGTGAGGGGAAATCAACAAGAGACTTTCTACATGCTTCTAAAACATTAAGAGGTATTAGAATAGTGAATAGAAGGCTAAGCCCTTCTAGTAAGGAAGACCTGGATTCAGATCCTGCTTCTG
The DNA here is from genome assembly GCF_900497805.2 of Vombatus ursinus. Classification (NCBI taxonomy): domain Eukaryota; kingdom Metazoa; phylum Chordata; class Mammalia; order Diprotodontia; family Vombatidae; genus Vombatus; species Vombatus ursinus. Next base: position 18,337,414 of record NW_020954580.1, on the reverse strand, counting down.
ACATATATTAGCTACGTGACCGTGGGCTAGTGCTCTAAGCAACCATCTAAGACTGAAGGTGTTAGTTATCAAATATGAAAGGAGTTTCTACCCTAGGAACAAAATGAAATTGTTCCAAATACAAAAAGCTCTGGATTTAGAATCAAGTGGTCCTAGGTTGAAATATTAGTTTTATAACTTACTACCTATATGACTTTGGACAAATCACAACCTTTCTGGATCTCAATTTCCTCATCTGTAAAATGAGAAGGTTGAGCTACACAACTTCTAAGGTCCTTCCAGCTCTAACTGTGATTAGCAATTTACAGCTTTCATGTCAATCTGCTCACACTTGACCAAATGTAGAACTACCACAGTTAGATATTTATAACAAAAGGGGGGGGAGAGGGGGTGTAGACTACCACTATATTTCCATATTACTGCTATCAAACCTATATTTTTTTGAATCAGATGTTCTGTCTTCAGGCTTTTATTCTCAATCATTTATCTAATCTGTAATGTACCTGTCAACGAGTTAAATACGTCTCTATTTTCAGTGACATTTACAAAGACAAAGCAAAGGGGAGGGGAAAAAAATCAACTTTCTGATAGAACTCTGCATTATTAGATGGGGAGATCAGATTTGAGCTTTAAGTTGCCTTTGGACATCACTGTTACTTAAAAAAAATTATGCATAAATAAGTGATTCCAACATTCATTCAGCACCAGCAGTGTACACAGCATTCTTCTAATAGGACTATTAACACTGGTATGAATATCACCTGTAGGCACTTGATAGGAAGAAGAAGTTCAGGGAGAAGGAAAAAAAAACTTTACAAATGCAAAGGGGACAAGGATAAGTAGCTAGAATTAAGCAGAGAGATTTTCCTGGAGACAAAATAGATTTTGATCTGGGTCTAGGTTTGTCTGGGTTGGGGTAGGGGGTTGTTTTCTTTTTTAATCTGATCTTTGAACTATCTATCTATCTCAGTGAGTCACCATCAGTGAAAGTTAAACACCCTCTGAGTTGCTAGGAGCTGTCATCTTTAACTCTTCCTCCTCCTTCTATCTGGAATCCCACACCAGAAAATTCCACCTATGCCAAAATGGCCCTGACTCTTTTCCCCAATAGTCACATTCCTAATACAGGTGTCAATCACTCTACTGCTCCATTACAGAAACCTTCTCTTCCTTGGTCTGATCATTTCAATCTAAAACATCAGGGATGTAAATCCTCTTTCCCCTACCATCGTGATCATACCAAGATTACGTATGTCAAAAGGCCTCTGGGTTGCTTGCTATTGAGGACCATACACTGGCTGGATGAAGTCCAGCATTCCCTAATGATCTCAAAGGCACAAACTTTGCTGATATCATGCGCACCATTTCTGTAAGTGCAAGGGCTCCAATGGGAATTATACAACTCATCCCTCCCACCTTCCCTCCACCCCCAGCTTAAATCAAAAAGCAAATTTGCTCAGCTTTCCTATTCCAAGCAAGAGGTAACTTCTCTCTTAGAACAGGAGAATAAAATGAAATAAAACAAACAAAAAAACCCATCACCCTCTCCCACTATTCAAATGGGCAAACTAGAAAAATCAAAAAGCTTCAATTCAAGCCTATACCCATTTCACTGTAAATTAAAATTACTCTATGCTTAAATTTTCTTTACCAAATTCCCCAAACAACTCTACTGTTATCCTTAAAACTTCCTTTTACTTTCTATGTTTTCCTTTACTTCTACATTTCTCTTTCCTTTTTCTCATACCAATCTGCCTAAAAATCAGTTCTTTAGCTATCAGTTAATCCTCCTTGCATTCATAATACAAGTTGAAGCCATCTTCTTTCAGGAAGCCTTCCAAAGGTCATGGGTGACATAATACAATGCAATGATATTTCCAAATCAACATTAAACATTTGTGCTGTCCATTCAGTACCCCAGGATTGTGATCTCTTTGAGGGCTGTCAATAGATTTTGTATTGTTCTATATCATGGGTTAATTCAACAAATATTTATCAAGCACTTGCTGTATACCCAGCACTATGCTTGATATTGAGGGAGATATCACAGTAAAAAAGACATAGCCCCTGTCTGTGATGCACAAGGAAATATGGTAATTACTTAAGGGGTACAAGCAAGATACTGTAGAAGTTCTGATGAAGGAAAGATCATTTCTAAATGGGGGGGTGGGGATTCACAAAAGATTTCATGGAGGAGGTGGCTCATGAGCTGCATCTTGAAGGATAAGTAGCATTTGAAGATGTAGGGATGGGAAAGTGTTCTAAGCATAGGAAATGGCAAGTAAAAGGTAGTGGAAGAATGTAGACCAGCCTAGCTTAAACAACGACTACCTAAAGGAGAGGTGAAGGTCCAAAGGTAGGTTGGAGGGTCTTGAATGCCTGGCTAAAGAATTTCAAATTTAAGCACCAGCCCCGGATTCAGGAGGACCTGAGTTCAAATCCGGCCTCAGACACATAACACTTACTAGCCGTGTGACCCTGGGCAAGTCACTTAAACCCATTGCCTAGCCAAAAAAAAAAAAGAATTTCAAATTTAACTATTAGGGAAAAAAGAATTATTGATGGTTTGGGAATCAATGGAATGATGTCATTTGATCTATAATTAATCTAGAGGAAGCATGAAGGAAAAAGAAACTGAAGGGTGGGAATCATTTAGGAGTTGAAATGAGAGCCTGAAATAAGGTGAGGGTAGTGGAAATGGAAAGGAGGAAATTCACTTGATACTTACTTTGGAAGTAAACTTGATAGTTCTTGACAACTGATTGTATACTGGGGGTGAGGGACAAGAAATTAAAAGAAAAAGACAATGACAGGTTTCAAAGGAAATAGATTTTGGAATTAGTGAGTTAGAATTTATATGTTATATTATCATATGTATATATTTTAAAATCTTTTGCAATTCTAGTCAAACTAAGAACAGATAGATACCTTTGATGAAAATGAGATGATGTTCTAAAAGGTATTGGAAGTAGGATAAGGAAGAATTGGTTTAGCAATTCCTTGAGCTCCAAAAAGTGGGGGGGAAATTAAAGAGGGGAGGATTTAAGTAAGAGTAGTTTGAGTCTAATAAGGTTGTAAAAGGAAAGAAGATTCCTATGCCAAATGATACCCAAATTTGATATTGCCTAGAATCAAGTATTGACATCACAAAGCCAAGACACTTTTTATAATAGAAGGTAACTATATCACCCTGTGTTACCTCTAAGTAGGGGTGTGTAGGAACCAACTTAAACAGAGAGCCGATTATTAAAATTTTCAGTGTGAGCATTTATACCTCAGAAATTGGAGAATGCCACAAACTGAGGCTTGATTTAATGTTTTGTTGATTGTTTAGACTTAAGAAAGTGATAAACTGTTAATAATGAAGGTCAAATTTAAAAGTGTGTCCTGCATACATTTTTTTCTGGAAAACTGGTTGTTAAACATTTGTAACATACCCCTGCTTCTAGCCTTCCTGACTATCCACATTTGGTTAGTATGATACTTGAAACATAGAAATTTTTGTACTACTCAAGGCCCAATGTAATGTAAAAATAGCCTGCAACCCCACTGTGTCTACACTAAGGGGTATGATATATTTACTCTTGTGCTTCGCAAAAGCACAAGGTGGATTCAAAGCTATCATTCCAATGTTGTACCAGGTTCATTAGACCTACCCATTAAGTCAACAGTCATTCAATCAATAGTTGAACAATTTCTATTCTGTTGAACTAAGGAAGTGCCTCACCTGAAATATGCCCAAGTGAGATGCTCATAAATAAAAATCAAAAGAATTGAACCTTACTATTGAATTTCACTGAAGTAATCCAGAGTTAATATAGCAATAGTCTGATCTAACCAGGGCCTGCAATTTGTAATCAATCAGCAGTTATCTGGCAGCCCTTTAGTGGTCTTCCCCCATGTAGTTTAGCTTCCACATACTCCTAAGTGATGAAGTATGGGCCCAAACCCTCAGAGTGGAGAGATATCATGGAAGATAGTTCCAGGAAAATGGAGAGATATGGAATATAGGATGACTGATAATATGGCCTCTTATTGGTTCTTAGGTCATTTAGATATCCTGGCCCCCTCCTCAGTCAGGGAGCATGATTGACTTGAAGACACATCCTGCAAAGATGAATAGGGTATGAGCTGTGGTTCCTAGGCTGAATGTTAGCCCAGATAATTGCACTTTGCCTGAGTAAACAGCACCTGAAGGTTTGATCTCCCAAGGGATTCTTTTTCTGTCCTTTATTACCAGCAGTTCTTCCCTGAGTGGTTAACCGTGGTGCCACAACCCCAAGTGAGTCTGAAGTACAGAAACAGAGGGACTAATCCCTGACTTTCCCATACTCTTCTCCTGGGGTATGTTATGATGATTAATTTACTTTTTTGTGCTTTGAGATCCTCAAGGACATCCTAAAATGGAAAGTTGAAATTAACATAGAGAACCAAATATCAGCTCTTCTGAACTTTGGGGTTGCTATTTACTAAAATCTCAGGCACATTTTTTTTGTCTTCTCTAACTCCTATTTGTTTACTTTAAACCATGGGTTAACCATTTTTTGTCATGAACCCTTCTTCAGAAAAACATTTTTAAATAATTGAAGGAAGTGTTAAATTGAGATCAGAGGTTAATGAAAATAAACATGCAATTATTTTCCCATCCAAATTCATGGAACCCCTGAATCTACCCCAAAACCCCTTACTTTACACACTTATAATCTATCTGGTTTTTGCCTTTTAGGTTGTCCTCAGACTCCTCATGAAATCTAATCTGGTGTGACTGTAGAAACTTACCCTACCCACCTCCCTCCCTTTGTACTCTGGTATTTATAGTTATCAGAATTGGAGTTGAGGTGTGAAGAATGGTAAATATTTGTTGAGGTCTGCTACCATTTTCCTCCAGGGAGGTAAAAATCATTAATATGTCTAAGTGACCTTTACCCAAAGATGTCATAGTCTTCTGTCACAGGACTATAGGGTAACTTAGATCCTAGACCCTGAATTTCAGAGATGTTTAGAACTAGATATTTAGCTGGGGAAAACTGTCATCTAACCTTCTTGTGTCTCAGGTCAAGGATTTTAAAACAGGCTTGGGGCACAAGTGGTGTTAATACTGGCCTACCCCAGTGTGTGTGTGTGTGTGTGTGTGTGTGTGTGTGTGTGTGTGTGTACCCACACACATATATACATATATTTGTAAATGTATTTATCCATATGTAAAGAGAGATCCACATATATATCATATATCCACATACTGTGGATATAAATTCATTATAATAGGCTGTGCAAAAGTTAGGAATCATTTTCTGGAATGTTTTAAAAACCAACAGCTAAGCAACATTTCTTTTGACTTTCATTACCAGAAGGTATTTGAGTGGAAGGTCAGAAGAAAATGAAATTCCTTTAGGAACCATGGATAAGCAAGTAATATCCTAGTGAGGTGCTCTTCTTACTGCATTTTTTAAGCTATCAGGTGGGAGGAAACACAAAAAACCATCCATAGTACACCCCAGAGGTACAATAGCATTACACATTACTGTCAGAATTGCTGAACTCCACAGAATAACCACAGTATTGTAACCAATGTAAGATTGCATTTCTTCAGATAGCTTCTCACGTCAACTAGTTGCTTGAACTGAAACTGAATTTACATTTTCCCTTTGGTAAGTTGCAAAATCTGAGAAACAATGTTGTGAACATTAATTTAGTCCAATGTAAACATGAAAATGCTGAAATCTTTATCAAAGCTGCTCCCGTGTGTTCTTTTCCCAGAACTGTTTTCAAAATTGTTCCTGTGGATTTTGTCCCCTTTCCTTGGGTTAGGAGAAGGGGGGAGCAGGGTAAAAAGGGAAACAGTTCATTGAAAGCGTACATCTTTTCTGGTATAGATATGTTTTAAATAATTGTCCCATTTCATCCTCCAAGATTTCATAGCATCCAAAAGCCTGGAGCCCACCTAATTCAATCCTTTTACTTTTAGACATGTGGAACTTGGGTTTTAGAAAGAGGATACTGACCAAGGTTATACCTCAAACATCTAGCTAGGACTACAGTCTGACAATGTGTCTTTAGCTGCCACTCTGAAGAGAGAGCTGAAACAAAGAGCCTGCATTAGGTATTAGAACAAGTTGTTATGGCATATAGTCCTGCCAAAAACAGAAAGCAGCAGTTTTAAAGGTTTGGGTTTAGCTCTAGTCCATATTGGTATTTTAGTTTGCTTTACACCTTAACATATGAATTGGAAAGGGTAGCCAATTTTCTTCCCCATCCCCCAAAGTCACTCTGAAATTAACCCATCTCCCTTTTTTATAGGATTGTAGATTTGGAGCGGGAAGGAAACTTAAAAAGCTATGAGTCAAATCCTTCTCCCACTTTACAGATAGGACAATTGAGGTACAGAGCATTTAATATGTGCCCAGCATCACATAGTCAGTGGGACTCTGAAATGGGGCTTAAACCCAGGTCTTTGTGACTCCAAGCCCACACCTCTAACCAATCACTATTCCATTCTGCCTCTTGAAATTCACTTGCAAGTCATTACCTCCCCTTCCTGATGTCATGGTCCTCTTTGAGAAGGGAGAGCAAACAACCTGCTTCCTTGCATTACACAAATATACATTAAAAGAACTGGCTCATTGGCCAAATGTTCTCTGCAGGATTTAGGGAAAGAAATGAACAAGATTTTCCCTAGGAAGAGAAGTGCATATGTTTTAACTTCACTGGTACAGTGAATCCTCAAGCCAGTAAGACTGTAGATGCACAGAGAGATCCCAGAATCTTAATAAATAGAAATATGAGGAGGGGTGGACCCACATCAATAAATCCACAGATTCTTCAATGTATCAAGTAGGAAAAAAAAAAAAGTCCACTTGAGAGAAAAGGAGGTGGCCCACTGTCCTGCACAATTGTTTCCTCAGCTGGTTCATTGTTCTTTCAGCTGTGGCTTTTTAGGAATGACCAAGAAAGGGCTCGCAAATTCTTCCCCATGATACACAATTCCTACACATCGATAAATCAGAAAAAAAAAAAGCAGCAGTCGCTCACTGTTACTTAGGACCAAGAAAAAAAGACAAAGAAAGAAAGATTCCAGGTGTCAGGTTGCTTAACTAATTCCAGGATTCAAACCAAGAAAAATTTTCACTGATGTGTGCTTATAGATCATACTATTTCTGTATTATATAAACAGATAAAGATTAGATAACATCCTAACCCAGAACACATTCTGCGTTTAGTATGAAATTTAGGACCACTGGAGCATAGGCCCATCTGTTACCTTCCAGACAAAGAATGAGTCTTTGACAATTCTCTCCATCTTGTCTTTTAACTTTCCTTTATATTTGATGAGGCAAACACAGTATAAATATTTTATTTTAATGTAAGAACCCATCCTACGAAGAAGGAAAAAAAAGATATCAATGAGAAAATAAACTTAATCTTAGATCTGGGCTGGAGGGAGAGAGAAAGAAGGAAGACAAAATAGGGAAGGGAGAGAAACTCCCAGAGGATGAGTCTATTCAGCCTAGTGACAAAGCCAATTGGTTCCGGATTCAGAAGGAGAGGACTCTATCTTTCCTCTTCATTTCTGTCCTAAAGACTTCTGAAGAGCCGATCCCTTTAAGAAAAAATGACTTCCCAAGAACAACAATGACCCTGACCAGTTTTTTGTGTGTAGTGTTTTTTGTTGTTTTTTTTTTCCCAGCTTCACCATTAATTTTCCATAAAGAGCAGTTTTCTCGATGAGCCCTTGTCAGGCGAGGCCTGATGCTTCAGAAACCTGTAATTATTCTTGGTTCCCCACCCCCCACAGCCTCTGCACCTGTGTCAGTTCAAGACACCAGCTGGCCACATCTTGCCTCCTGCCTCTTGGATGTGGGGGTGGGGAAGGCAGCCCTGGTTGAAATTCCAAACCAGCAGAGCCCACCACCCTCTCCCAAAATGGAAAACCGAACTTGACAACAAAAATAAAACACATAGGCACGCTCCTCACCAACCTCCTCCCTTCCCCCACCATGCCTTGCCAAGGGAAATAAACAAACATTAACGGCCTATAAAGTCTTCATTCAAATCAACTCATGTTTAAAAAAAAAAACCGTTAACAACAGGGAAAGCTGACAAGGGGTTATTAATACTTTTCTTACTACCCTCACCCCTAGCCCTTTCCCCATCCCAGCCTGCTGCTAACTTTTCAAGGAACTGAGAACACTCTCTCCCTCACACAAATACACACAGAGCTCCCCACAACCCAACTCCCCAAATCCCTTTGCACTTAGCTACTTAAACAAGGGGGAACATGCCGAACACATGACATCACCTCCCCCTTCCTCTTCCAAATCACTAGCACAGGCTGACTCAGGCTGTTGGTATTTTTTAAATAAGCCAGTTTCATTCACTCCCTCCCAAGATATTGTTCTTCCCTTTTTGGTTGGGTTAATGAAGTACACATTCTCCACCTCCTCCTAACTTCCCTCCCTCCCCCACTTCCACTCCCCCCCCCATTACATGTACAATTTCATCCCCACTAAAAACACACTTGTACATACACACAAAGATTGAATTTCCCAGGAATAACAGGTTCCAGTCCCAAGAGACCTTTCAGTACAGAGGCAATTTAATGGGTAGTGATCTTCTCAGTGAGGCTTTCAAAACTATGATCCCTACCTATCTTCTTGGTGGGATGATCAAGATAGAAGGATAGAAGGGAGCACAAAGTAAGGAGATATGTATAGCATCAGCTTAGCTAAAGACACCAAAAACAGCTAGTTGTCACCAGTGAGTATCTATGGAACAGGCCTGGTTTATGTAGCCTAGAATCATCACCCTCATACATACACAAAAGTTCATTTAAGTGTTCACTTACACAGATATATACTCAGCACTGGGCTACTAGCCTCAGCTAAAGTAACTATTTTGCCCCTTCTCTGTCTAAAGAGGCAAGGCTACTACAGACTCACATAGCAACAATAAATCTATAAACACTTATTAAGTGCCTACTATGTGCCAGGCACTGCATTGTGCACCTAAAATATGTCCAGTAGATTGGGATAGATTTAAATTATTGATGGAGCCCATTACTAGAAGAAAAAGCACTAGCTTGGGAATTCTGGAAACTAACTTTGCAACTTTGGGCAAATCCAGCTTCATGTGTCTAACTCTCAGTTTCCACCTTTTTTAAATGAGGTAACTGGACCAGAAGATCTCTATGGTCCCTTGCAGCCCCAGGAGTCTGTAAGCCCTTTAGTTAAGAGGAAAACTCTTCCTGTGAGTTCACAATTTCAGAATTTCACATGGTAATAACTAGCAAAGGATCACTTTTTTTTCCCTGTGATTTCATCATCTTAGGGAGCTCCCAGTAATTCCCTTTACCAATTTTCTGGCCAGCTCCTTCTCTGCAATTTAAAGTTTTGGAGAGTTGCTGGGGCACTGAAAGGTTATGTGACTTCTCTGGGGTCACCCAGTCAGTATGTGTCAGAGATGGGACACAAACCTAGAATCTTTGATGCCAAGACCAGTACTCTATCTGCTGTGCTATGCTGCTGCTCAGCAAAGAAGCATAGGAAATTGGAAAAAAGGAGATGGAAGGATTTTCGATGGCAATAGATCAGAATTGTCCTGAGATAAATGGAGACTAGCTGTTATAGTTTCTCTCACCTAAAATTTCCTACCCAAGAAAAATCTCTTAACTTCATTCACGTAGAGCAAATAGAAAACATTCACTCATTTGCACTCATAGGTGTGACTAAAAATGGAATCTTTTCTCAAAACAAAGTTCAGTGTACCTTGTACAAAACTGAACCCAAAGGTCTCTTCCAATTGTTTCATTTCAAGTAAGTGCAAAGGTCATTTCTTCATAAAAGCCAGTATTGCATCATGCATTCGAGGTGTTCATGTAGTGATGGGGAAAAACAGGCATGCATGCATGCACACAGACACACACACACACACACACAGAAGCCCCAAGCCCCTTCTTATCTCCCCCAGACCCCCAGGTGTTTATTACTCTATATCCTGAGGGACTCTTGGTTAAAAGCCCGACCCAACTTGTTGCTTTCAGATCTCCACAATGTTAGCCTTGATTTGTTAGTATTACCTGTAGACATATGAGGTAAAACTGAAACTTGACCCCATTTTTACATTTTTGTATTTATCACAGATCCAGAGTATATGAGTCAGAATACTCTCCCCATATATAACAATTCTTTCAGCATGAAAGACTATTCCAAAACAGACATCAGGAAAGCTCTGATATCTTCTGAATTTTACCAACTCCAACCCTGTAGGTTAATTCAGATGTGATCCTTTTGGAATACCTGTCCTAGCCCATTCTGATGATTTTTACATAATTTTCAGACAAAAGAGGGTTTCATTCCATGTTTTTTAATTTGGTCTAAATGAGATTTTCTGCTAAGAGGGGACTAGTTATTTCAAACCACAATCACTCAGATACAATGTGATCTCAAGCACTGATCCTGGAATGGATCCAAAATCTAATTAAGAGGGTACGACACTTGAAATAGGTTAGGATGGAAGGTGAAAACACTAAATGTGTACTTAGGTGGAGCCATATGAATAGACTGTTTAATTTATTTTTGTTTATCTACAGACAGTGAAATTTAGAAGCTATTCATTGGTGCTTGAGATGTCTTCCTCTAAATCCATCATTAGATCCATAAGTCCCCAAGCTATCTTTTTTGTTGTTGTTGTTCATTGTAAAGGGCCGCAGAAAATCTTTTTACATGTTGCATTGGAAGACGTGTGAGAGAAAGGGAAAAGCTGAATATTTCATCATGTCAAGAAGAGTAAATTGTATCTGCCCCACTTCTGAACCACATTACAAAGCTGTGGATTTCAAATTAACAATTCAACTCAATTTGACAAGGGAGTTATCCTTCATTGGACTAAGAAAAAGAGATCTGGAAGTTCTGATCCCAATAGCTCTGTAACCTTACTTAACCCTGAACAAGTCTGATGGTATCGGCTGACACTCACACCAGAAGAAGTGCTACACTCTCAAAGAGAGAGACACTAATAAGAATCATCATTGCAATTCCTCTTTCCTTTGTTCCTGCCTGAACCAATTTCCATACACTTTCAAAGACCATCTCCCCACACTAAGGGGAAATCCCAGAAGCATAAGGACAGCATTAGCAGCATGAGGAAGAAAATCAAATTTCCAATATAGATGGGGAATGTCGTTTTGACCTCCAAGGAGGGTTAATACATATGCATGATAGAATTTAGGTTAAAGTGCATCACCCTGATTTGAAATGAACTCTGAAGACCCATGAAAACAGTGACTTTAAGCACAGAAGGACAGTTATGGATGCTCTAAATCTGATATGGCCTCAATCATTACATCCACCAACATACATTAGGGAACGTTTCCATTCAAACATGATACATTTTTCTCTTTGAAGTTTATAGCAAGGGTTGGGACCCCAGGTGAATTCGAAGTCTGAAGTTGCATCTGAATCAGGAATTAATTCAGAAATCTCTTTTATGATAGCTTTACTACAGAGGCATTTATCTCCATTTTCTACATCAGAGATTCCTTTTTGAATGGGACTTGCTATACCAATTCTGACTTTTCCCCAATGTTCTGCTTACTGGAATAGAAACCGTGGCAAAACACCAACCTAACTATATCAGTAATTAACCTGAATCAGATACCAGAACACTTTGGCTAATAGAGATTCCCTGTAAAGAAAATGTGTTTTCTCTCTTGAGAATTTCCCAGCATGGAGCCCCAGCAGAGACACTGCCTAGAGGAGAGTGTCACTGCCCATACCAGCATCTGTTATCTTCATGAGCTTCATAGTCATGCCAGGCTCAAGCCTCCTCCATAAACAGAGCCTCTGGCATTATGTTAGTAGGACACAGAAGCCAATAGTGTTGAACCCCCCAGGCTTTACTCAAGACCAACTGTGTGGATGAAAGGAACACTTTAAGTCAAAAGACAAGGAATTCTCTCTTCGAAAGATATACTACACTCTCTAACCAAGATTCCCCAGGTAAGATATTTGTTTAAAAAAAAAAAGTCTCCTCCAGAAGGCATCCAGAAAAAGGTAAGACAAAAAGCAGGGAATATATACTCTATGACTATCAAATGTTGTTGGTTATCCAGATGTTGAATCTACATGGAAAGTAACATGGAGACTATGCTTCCTGTAAATATCATTTTTCCCAAATCTGAAAATGATCTGTCATATCAATAACTCTTCAAGGTAATCATTAACATTTATATAGTTGACTAAACACTTTACATATATTGTATCATGTGATGCCCAAAACAACCATGTGAGTTCGGTATGATTATTATCCTCATTTTACAGATAAGGAAACAGACTGAGAAGGGTGAAATGAGTTGCCCAGGTTCACCTAGTAAGTGACTTTTGGAGACTTCTTGTCTCCAAATCTAGCACACCAACCATTGTACCACCTAGCTGCCTCTGAGATAGAAGCATTGTGATTCCCCTCTTACTGATTGCCACTCAGGCAAAATGTAATCTCCCCCACCCTCCACCACTATAGTTCATGGAGTTAAATCATCAGTATAATCTAGTACAGCATCCAACTATTTTTAGCTGCTAATAACCCACCCTCACTACATCCAAGAATCTCAAAGTATTCAAAAAATTCAACAATACAATGACCTTCCAACTCTACCTACCACCAGGGTCAATTAGTCTTCTACTGCTCTTACACAAGCAGATATTCTAAGTCAGGATCACAGCTGAAAAGACAACCGCTGGACCCCAAGCTCCAGCCCATTTCACAAGACCATATTTCCTCTATGGAACATCCACCCCACCCCTGGATCTGTCAGCTAGTACTCAGTATATGCCTTAATTTGTTGAGGAGAAAGGGAGCAAAGTACAAAAGGCAAGGTCTCACTTTAAATACTCATTGCTTTGCTCCCTTCGGTTAAGTTCTCAGATTTTCACCGGCCACTTCCTCTTTCTTTCAGAGAGGAAATGGGTGGTCAAGATAGCACTCCCCTTCCGTCACCACCAACCACCTTTCCCCCTTCCTTATAACTGCAGAGAAGGAAGAGGATGAGGCTAGTCCACAGAAAGCCACCCCAGTAACTCATATGAAGTGCTGGAATTTTAAAACACACACACACACACACACACACACACACACACACATACACATTGACTTCAAATTTACAGCTTATTAGAGATCCTTTTTGCTTATGATTAGCTAAAGCAAAATACATGGAGATAGGAATTTTGATGTATGTGTGTGTGTGTGTTTTCCTTAAGGAACATTTTTTAAAAGGCATTTCCTAACTTAAGAAAATACATAAATAAAGTGAGACTAAAGTAGCCTCCATTAAGTCTATTTCATGTACCCTTGGGACTAACAGCTCTTGGTTGATTTTTGATCATCTCTGTATTTTCTATGTCCCATCCTTCTTCATTGCTCAAAGAGAAGGAATCCAGTCATGCAAGATGCAGCCACAGCAGAAGAGGAAGTTCCGAAGGAGGAAAAACAGCAGTGGTGGAAAAGAGAGCAGCAACAATTGGAACTGGAATAGTTACATATAAACTTCTCATTCCTGTGTGCGAATGCTGGCTTCTCGAGGCTACTTGTTGCCTCAGATAGAGAAGGGGGCCCACTTCTAAGGGCAGCACGTCAACTTAAGAGCAAAATGGACACGGCCTAGTTCTATCTCTATACATTGGAGAATCTGAAGGTTAGACTGAAAATGTCTTTGTGTTTCATGAACTGGCAATCAATGGGCTGAAAGGTGTATAGTGGATAGGCCCTTCTAGCTCAAATATCCTTTTTTTTTTTAATCTTCCTTAAGGGAAAAATAAAAGATTGAGGAAGACTATTATGTCTTGTCTTGGTCTGGCCACTGAGTCATTTTGTGACCTTGGATGAGTTATAGTTCTGTGTCTGTTTTTTTGCTTAGAAGATGTGGTTGATACTAGCTACATAGTTCATAGGTAAACTGCTATCATCTAAGGTCCCCTGGGCTGACATTCTTGAAGATCGTTTTTCTAAGGGCAAAAGTTCTAGGGATAACACTGTTGGAAAGCAACGTGAGGGACAAGGAAGAATAGACTAGGAAAGGTTCTTTTCACAAGTCACCCTCAACAACACTGGTTGCATTAGGCAAACTGTCCTCTGAGGGTTCAAGATAGAGTGGGAGTGAATTTAGTATCTCTAAAAATCTTTTTTTTGGTACTGGAGAAAGTCCAATACATAAATAAATGTACCATCACATACATAGGAGAATTAAGAACAGATATTATAATGTCTGTTCAAACAAGAAACTAACCTGAAAAAATAATCCTCAGCCCCCAACACACACATGTGCTCTGTGTTCTCTAAACTTAACATCCATAGGATCACAGGAGGCTTCCGAGGCCATGTAATCCAGCCCCCTCATTCTCTAGATGAGGAAATGAGACCTAGAGACATGAAGGAAATGACTTTCCCAAGGTAGCAGGTGACAGACCCAGGATTCAAACCCAGGTCTTCTGACTCCAAATCCAGTGTTCTTTCCACTGCTCCTCAGATCATCTTGGTCATTACCATGGTCTTGACTCTAAGCTCAGTGGAATAACCATTAACTTAGTGAAAAGATGGAAGCTACCAGCATCTTTTTTTTTCTTGGGGTTAGGCAATGGGGTTAAGTGACTTGCCCAGGGTCACATAGCTAGTAAGTGTTATGCATCTAGGCTGGATTTGAACTCAGGTCTTCCTGAATCCAGGGCTGGTACTCTATCCACTGCACCACCTAGCTGCCTGCTACCAGCATCTTAAACATAAAATGATGCTCTATAAACAGCCAAGAAGATAGATTATATTATTGGCCCCTCTTTGCGAGCCTGCTCTTTGAATGCCAGCAGCTACTGACCAGGAATCCTCAATGGTATTACCAACAAGCCCTCTCTCTAAGTAAAGAAAAGCAAAGCCTGGCTATTATTCTACCACTACCAAATCGAATCCCTGGTGCCATACTGCTTGCTTCAACATTTCATTAGATTTAGGATCTCACCAATGCATAGCCTCCCTCTGACACTGTAGATAGCAACCCATCAGTACCCACTTATCCTGGAGGACTCAAATATCCTGACAATTATGTGAGTTCCAATTCAATGTGGGCTATTATTCTTTACTCTGATGGCTACACAACCAGGTCACCTTTCCTAGTCATGCCTATCTTTAATGACATCTTTTACGCCACATAGTACATGCCGCTCATGTAAGATTTGGAAGATTTTGTAAGACCTTGCAGCCCTCTCATGTCCGTCATGCATTCTCCATGACCCTCTGGATGACCTGAGATTTTGATTCCTTGAAGACTTTGGTATTCCAAGATTTGCAACCACATAGCCTCACCAGAAGAACAACATTGTTGGGGAAAAAAAAAGATGGATTTTCACTGATAAAAAGTATATATGTGTACAAATATATACCCACACATACACACTTAATAAATATAAAGAGAATCAATGCAGACCATATGACTATGAACCAAGGATCAAAGGATATGAACAATTTTCCAAAGAAGAATGGCAAACCAGCTACCAATGTATAAAATTATACCCTACGTCACTCATAAGAGAAATGCAAATTAAAAAACAAAACAAAACACTGATGCTTGATTTCACACAAATCAAAGATAACCAAAAATGAAAATGGTTAATGTATATATCCTGACAGAATGTGTACATGTATATGTAGATAAGTGTATATATCTATATACACATGTATATATGCACACATACATATATAGATATGTGTATATACATATAGAATACATAAATGTGTATATAGTGTGCAGGTATACACATATTGATAGACCAGCTCAATTGGTTGTCCAAGTGACTTTACATTGAAGTATGAACACCAGATATTCCTTATCCACTTGGCTTTTCCTTTGTATATAGTTGGGCTGCACTCTTTGGGGGTGATTTCTGATGGCATTTAGTAAGCTCTCCAAAATTCTAGAGCTTAATTCAACCAGTACAATGTCACCTGCAAATCCGAGCATCTATAGGATCTCACCATTTATAAGGAATCTCTCTTCCATTGGGACTCCGAATTAGATATCCTCCATGACAATGACAAGCACCTCTGTCAACTCTGTATCTCCCTTTTTATATAGGTTGAGGGATATTTACAATTAGAGGGTTGTTGACAATAGGTACCCTTTTTGATGCATCTATAAGGAAATCATATCATTTTAACATATGCAGTGGCAGACATCTTGCTGGGAAAGAGCTGTTAAGACTGCATTTTGTTCTCCTGCATCTGTTTTTTTAATAGTCAAACAAAGAGTAAATACCACAGAATCCTTTATTCTCTGCACCTTTTAGTCAACTGAGCAACTATAAAGATATGATCTGCTATAGAACATAACTTGTGAAAATCTTTTTTGTACTACTGTCATACCTCCAAGGATGCCCTTGCCAGGTGTATAAGTTATTCTCAGGAATACTTTGTAGATAGAGAAGGTAAGCATACGAGGCAGTAGGCACCGATCTCCTCTTGGTGATCTTTTGTTGGTGGTAATAACGTCCATGGTTCTATACTAACAAATTACTCTCTGCCCCTATAGAAGAAACTAGTTCAGGTGTAAACAACAGGTGTGAGGTAAAGAGAAGAGAAGCAAAAGGAGGAAGAAAATATTTTTAAAGGGGGCAAGTGAAGGAAGAAGCAGAAACAAGATGATGAGCAGGCATTCTACCAGACCAAGCTGCTGAGGGCAATGACTCCTGTTTTTATTTACATGCCTCCTACCCCTTAGCAAGGCTCTGTGCACACAGTCGGTGCCAAATAAATGCTTGTTGACTTCTAAAAAACCCAAGTCCCTCACTAAACTCAGTGTGAATTTGGCTGGTGAGAGGTCTCAAAGCTCGGGTATATTTTTCTCACTCATAACCTCTCTGTTGATGTTTTGCTGGCTTTCTAAGCAAAGAGGAAACCTCACCCATTCCTGTAGGCACGAGTTTATAAGCACATTCCACTGGCCAACAACACCCACTAACTAGCTCCTTGAGGCTCTTCTCAAGGGCACCGAGTCAAGCAATTGGATCTGGCTGTTGCCCTGGTAGAAAGTTGGCCAACACTGTAGAGGCTGGGAGGGCAGATCTAACTGAGGAAGAACAAAATGTGCAGGTACGCTTGACCTTCAGAAATCTAGCACTCCCCTAAAAATCCTCTAAAAACCAAAACATAAAATAAACCCCACCCAGTGCTCTTTTTTAAAAGGAGGCCTGGAAAAGGCATCGAAGAAAACACGCAGCTAGGATGGAGCCCAGCCTCCTCACCCCAGGTCCCCAGTGGCGGAGAGGCTCACAAAAATCAATAGAGATCATCATTAGCTCTGCAATATCCTAAAAGAGGGTTGTACTCTCCTGCCTTTGTGGATAGGAGAGATGGGGGAGGGGAGGAAGATTTGCACTGCAAATGGCTGAGGGAAACTATGCATCATTAAATTGTTCGCTCTAGCGAGACAATTGCTTGGTTAGCTAGAGAGTACTAGCCTTCGATAACCTCCAGTTTGAAAAACAAAAACAAAAAATTATCTGCCTCTGGTTGCCACAACAGTGATCCCAAGATCAGGCCAGCCAAACCAGTTAAGTTCTGACCAGGGAAAGTTTTTTTGGCCTATTCTTCCCCAATCAGCCCAAATCCCAGAAACCTCAGAGTAATTTGGCCCATCAGGGGAACTAACCTTAGGAGATGGCAGGGAAAAATAAAAAAAAATTTTTTTTTAAATCTTAAAACTAACTCCAAGGCAATGTGACCTAGAGGTGTTTTTTTTTTTTTCTGAAATAGAAAGAAGTTTAAAGTTTCTTTTTCTTCTTCCATGTAAACAAAATGAAATACTCACAAATTCTAAAGGCAAGAAAGCAAGCAGAGGACTTTCAACCCTTCCAAGGGCGGCGGAAGAACAAGGACAAGCTACCAAGCAGATAGACAGATCCTCTTTGTTCCTTCCCATCTCACCCTGACAGTTGGCATGATAATCTGGGCTTCTAGTCCATTCCAGCCCCATTAGTGCCTCACCATATGTTTTCTAACGAAATAAACAGTATCAGGTCCTGTGACCCTACTAGCCTTTACCACCGGGAGGAGGAACCATAAACCATAAACCAAATACCACCCATGGGCAGGGCCAATTAGCAGGCTGTGTTAGTTTTCCCCATAAAATATAAAAAGAGCTACTTCCTTTTTATTCCCTTCTCATTTGCCTTATGATTCACTGGCTCTCTGCAATGACAGGGACTATTCTCAACTTTAGGGCAGCTAGGTGGTACAATGGATACAGTGCCCGGCTGAAGTCAGGAAGACCAGAGTTCAAATCTGGGCTCAGACACTTCCCAAATGGGTGACCCTGGGCAAGTCACTTAACCCTGTTTGCCTCAGTTTCCTCATCTGTAAAATCAGCTGGAGAAAGAAATGGCAAACCATTCCAGTATGTTTGCAAGAAAACCACACAAAGAATGGGATATGACTGAAAAAATGACGAGCAACAACATTCTCAATGTTAGGCATTGGCTAGTATTAAGGATCAATGTTGGGTACAGAGGAAAAGGAATAAACCTTGGAGTTGCAGGCACTGATTTTGAATCTAAGCTGTACTACTAGCTTTTGAATCTAAGCTATCTACATTTGAATCTATTCCGAGCAAATCATCCAGGCCTCAGTTTTCTCATCTGTAAAATGTATCAGAAGACCACTAAGGTTTCTTAAGCTCTAGATCTATGATTCCATGAGTTAAGTCCTCAGGCTAGTCTGTGCACCCTTTCATCCAGGCTTGGCTTAGACCAGATCCGTGATTTCATTCATTCATTCATTAACCCTAAAATCTCTTACAGTCTCTGCTTTGATGACTTTTGTAAAAAGTGCGGAAAGATATTTTGTTATTTACAAGTAACTATTAATTTAATGAAATAGTTCAATTAGAATTTATGAATTTAATTCAAGAAACTTTTAATAAGTGCCTATCAAGTGTGGGGGTGGGGCGGGGCAGGGGCAGGTAGGTGGCACAGTGGATAGAATGCTGGCCCTGGAGTCAGGATGTTCAAATCTGGCCTCACACACTTTCTAGCTATGTGTCATTCATTTAACCCTGTTTGCCTCAGTTTTCTCATATGTAAAATGACCTGGAAAAGGAAATGGCAAACCACTCCAGTATCTTTGCCAAGAAAACCTCAGAATGGGGTTAGGAAGAGTAGGATACAACTAAACAACAACAACAAATGTAAGACTGTCCTGGACCCAGTTCCAACTAACTCAAGAGAGCTGATTGTTAAATTTTCAATATGAGCATTTACACCTTGAAAAGTAGTAAATGCTACAAATCATAGCTGGATTTATTATTTTGTTGATTATCTAGACTTAAGAAAGGAGAAAATATTAATAATGCAGATTAAACTTAAAAGTGTGCCAGGCATACTCCCTCCCCCCCCCAGAGCCGGTTGTTAAACATTTACCAGCACATTCCTGCTACTACGTGTAAGATGAAGTGGTAGGGATATGAAGTCAAGACCTAAAAGAGCCCCTATCCTCATGGAGCTTACCTTCTATTAGAAGAATACAACACATACCCAAGTAAGTAAATACAGCAGTTTTAGGAGAGAGAGAACACTCACAGCTAAGAGAAATCAAGAAGGGACAACTAGCCCAGTTTCGACCTATTTACTGGTCTTGTTCAAACTTGCCAGTTAGAGACAACTGCTACACACTAAGTCCAATGGACAGACTTTGCATGTATAAGAAATAGGACTTCTATATACCCTGCGATTAAAAAAAAAAAAGCAACAACTGCAAAACACAACACATAGAAAAGACTGATGACCTCTGACTGGCCATGGCTTTCATGTGCCACTAGCTTTGTCAGGTTATATTGTTTTCCATTAGAAAGGAAATGCAGCCTTAAGGATGGAACTCAGTCAAAATCAGCATGCCACTGGTTTGCTGGGTGACCTTAGAAAAATCAAGCGGGGGATCTGTGTCATCTCCTCAGTATGCCCACTTCACAAATGGGGGTGGATGTTATTATGATCCTATTAGTTATGCTGTGATTTTTGCTCATTTTTTTTAAGTATTAACATAAATGACATCTACTGAATACCAACAATGGGCAGATTGTAACCTGGATTATAGCATTTGGCTTTTTTTTTTTTTTTATGCACAGCAGGCTTAAGACTCCAGCTGGAGGGATAGAAAGGTAAAGATATAAAGCGCAAGAACACTGGGTCAGTAATCAAAAGAAAAAGACAGGTGGCCAAAAGCTGAAAATATCCTCAGCATCTAGAAATGTCAAGTCCATTTCAGGCTGCCTTCAGATGACAAAGAAAAGACTTCGAGGAAGGTTTTCAGGAAGACTTGGGGAGAGCTGTGAAGCAGCTTGTCAGGACTAGGAGGAGACCATTCATATTTTAAGAATGGTTTGAGGAAATGCTGAAAAAGTAGGTACAGGAAATCCAAAGGTCTAACAAGAGAAGATAGAGGGAGCAAATAGGCAAGGTTCCCAATGAAAGCCACTCTCAATACAATAGTCAAATCGGAACGGATTCAATACTGAACTTAGTGATCTTATCCTAGGGGGTTCCATACTTGCCATATTGTAGATATAGAATTCACTGGGGCTGCGTACAGCAAAGGAGCAAGTCAAAGAGTCCCAAGCCTTGAAAACAAGTGAATAGTCTAATCCAGTGTGAGCAAGCAGAAAGAAGTGAACAGATGCTGCTGCCCTAGCCACACTGAGGAATTCAAGCATTCCCCACACCGCACCCCCAGTCAGAAGGTACTAGGAAAGAAGAGATCCTGCCTAATACCTGTACCATTTGGCTAAACTTGCTAGCCTGAGTCCTTCAGCTCTGCTTACTTCTGCTTGCCCATGAGGCAGGTTTTACCAAGCACATCTGGGGCCCAGAACTTTAGAAACTCAATTCTTTTTTCTTCTTTGCTACTCTTCAGTACGCAAAGGGTTCTTAACTTGATGCCCACGGACCCCTAAAGAATATGTATATAGATTTCAAGCACTCTATGAACTTGGAACTTTTAATATTTTGGTAACTGTTTTAATATAATTGACTTCTTTTGCATTTCAATGCATAAACTTCATCAGACTGGCAAATGAGTCCATCACACATATACGCATACACACACACACACACACACACACACACACAGAGAGAGAGAGAGAGAGAGAGAGAGAGAGAGAGAGAGAGAGAAGGTGAAGAAGCCCTTTCTGGTTGCTTCTTGGCTACAAAAGGTGCCTTCATCGTCCTTGTGGAAAACCCTTCAGAACTCATAACCTCTCAACTCTTCTTTTCCTTCACTAAATGAACTCCTATTTGCACTCAGGTAGCCAGGGTGATTCCTCCTCCCCCTTATTAAAAATGGTCCCATGAATCCTTCATCCACACAGAGGTAATATGTGTGTGTACCTAATATAAAAAGGCTAATATCTTAAATGTCCCCCTTCTCAGGGGCCTCAACATTTTAACAGATATTGAAGTCAACATACAGAAAGCAATGATAAACCAGACATCAGTTGTCTTTCCAGGAAACTTGAAGGAGGAGGGGGAGGCAGAGGATAAACTACAGGAGGGCCCTTTGCACCTTTAGCCCAGGACAACAGGAAGCTCTATGGACAATTACCCCATGTTACTTCACTTCTGCCTCTCTTTTCCCTCTTCAATTCCACAGTCTCTCCACTGTACCTGTCTCTTGCCCTAAGGCAAGGATAGGAAAAAAGAAGGCCTTAAATGGAAGAGCAAGATTAGATGGGAAAAACCACAGCAGAGAAACTTAAAAAAAAAAAATCAAAACACAAGAAAAGGAGAGTAGTTAATTAATGTTGACAAAGCACTTTGAAAAGATGTGTTCCACAACAACATCAGCCCCCCTTGCCCCCACTGCTTCCAAAGGCAGCTGTCTGCAATGGTTTTAACTCCAGGCCTGTCTTGAAGTGCTTTTATGCTATGCTTTTTTGTTAGCAATAAAACAGTTTTCAAATAAAGCTATTGGCTGCGATAAAGCGCATCACTCAGCCAAAGGCACTTGGAACCCAAGAACCTGATCAAAGCTATCGCTTCTTTTAAAGTCAGTTCTTAAATAGTTATTTTTTAAATGGCTTGGGTTCTCTTGAAATAAAAATGTGTTTACTTTTGAGAACTAGTTGTGAATCGTTTAGGGCAAGGCTTGTCTAACCACATATTTAACGGGAACCCAACTCATGGCAGCGAGTGTCCCATAGCTGGAATCACTGCATGATTTGTTGAGAAAACTTAAACTAAGGCTAGGCAAAATGCAGCTGCCTAGGGAGGCACAAGGGAGCGTCTTTTTAGTGTGCCTAAACACACTATAGAAACACACATGTGCCAGAAAATCGCATTCCTTGTGGCATATAAAAAGTTTCAAAGCTGCTTGTGGATAGGAACACAAAGACAGCATAATTTTCCAATGTAAAGTAATGCAATTCCTTGCATGAGTACATGACCCCAATCCTGACAAATGGGAACTGAGACCTGCCTGGATATCCACGACTCGACCTTATTCTCTTCCCCAGATCCAAATTTCCCACCTGAAGGATAAAATCTGAGGTATAATCTAACAAATCCCAAAGGAACTCTGGCAGAGATGCTCGTGCCAAACTCATTCAATTCCATTCAAGGAATACAGTAGGTAATTATTATATGGAGGCCAGTAAGCAGGGTAGTAGAGACAAAACCAGAAGTGACCCAGGTGCTCAACAACTTACGACTTAATAGTATTTCCTCCTAGAAGCTCTGAGAAAGAGGGCAAGGAGGGCAGGGGCCACAATGGACTAACTTTGTAATGGGGCCAGATCACAATCCTGGTCCTCCCTGCAAATTGCTGCAAGCACCTTGTTTACCAGCTCACTGCAGCCCTAAATTAATGCGTTAGCTGGATGCTCAGAAATAGAGGTTTCCTATCTCCAGCCTCTTAGGATTTCTGTCTAAAATCTTGGTTCCTAAAATATGATTTTTTTTAATGCTAAGTAAACATCATAGTAGAGTGAAATAGGGTCAGAAGATCCAGGTTCTAATCCAAGTTCTGTCAATACCTATATGATCTTGAGAAAGCCTCTTAAAGTCACTGGGCCTCAATTTCCTCATATGTAAAATAAAATAGTGGTTCTAAATGACCTCTAAGTTCACTGGCAGCAATCAGTCTATGATCCTCTGATCTGAAGCACTGAAGATCTGAAATCTGTTCTCTTTAATTAAAGACAAAACAGAGACTTCTTACGTACTCCTTACTACCTTGCAATTCAGGAAGATGCTTTGCTTAACTCCAAATGTTTGTACCTTTTCCTGGATGCAACCTCAGCTCCTAATAGATCTTAAGTGAAGGCCTGGATTTGAGTCCTTGTTCCACTGCTTAGTAGCCTTGTAATCATCAAGCAAATCACTTAACCTCTTTTGGCCTCAGTTTGCCCAAATATCTCTCAATTTCTTGCCCTTTAAATTACTTTGACTACATTTTGCATTTAAACATTTTTGCACACATTGTACTTCCCTAGTAAAATGGAAGCTCTTTAAGCGCAAGAATGATTTCATTTTTTGTATTTGTATCCCTAGCGCCTAGCACAATGCCTGGCACATAGTAGGAGCTTAAAAATGATGGTTGAATTGAATTGAAATCTGCAAAATGGGAATAATATACCACCTACTTCACAAAACTTGTCTATGAGCTTTATAAAGGGATAAAATGCTGCATGAATGAATGTAATAATAATTATTATTACTGCTACCACTTCTCTCCTGCTACCTCCTCTGGTATATTGATTTGCTTAAAAAAATTAAGCAGAGGATTGGCATACATGATCCCTTCTACGATGAAATGTTCCTGTGTGTCTATGTGAGTATGCATGTATGTGCATTCATATATGTGGACATATGTGTGCATGTGTGTATATATATGTGTGTGTGTGTATGTATGGAGGCATGTGTTTAGTATCTTCCAGAGAGAATAGTAAAAGGTAATTTAAAACAGAATATCTGCCATTGTGCCTGAACCAGTTGTTCTGTTGTCTGTCAGGGTGGCTGACCATTTCTTTAGCACTACCTTGGTTCAGCAGAGGTGCTAGATCAATATAGGGGAAGTAGGTCTTCTGGGGCCCCCACTGCAGGCTTGCCCAAATGTGCTTAGCCAGAAATAGGCCATTCCACTTTGTTGGCTCATAAATATCTAATACCTAGGTTCACAGCACACTAACTATTCCCTCTGATATACCAGCCATAGTTACTACAGGTCCAGAAGAGCTCTCAAGGTCCAGAAATAAAGAGAAAACCAGAGGAATGAATGGACATGGGAACCAAAATTTAATCTACCTATGTCTGAACTGAGGCTTTTTGGTCTATGGAGTAGTATTATCTATGTGATTTTTTTTTTTACATAGCCTATGCTTTCTAATAAAACCTTCAGCAACCAGAAATGAATAGCTCAATTCAACAAATACTGTCACCCCTCCAAGAGCTACTTGGAGCTACTAATGGCTGCCTTGAGGCAGAAGCATATGGGAATGAAATGAGCTCGTGCTCACAGATGAACAGGAGATGTCCCCGGCCCCATGTTGTGGCCCTGGCCTTAGAAGAAGCAATGGTACAAATTCCATCTGAGACATGGCAACACCAAAGAGGGGAATCGCATGATCTGAGCGGTGAAAGCTTCTTTCCTATACAGAGGAAGGCAGATTCCTGAGCATAAAAACACCATCCAACATTCCAGTAAGAGAAAGGGTGTTTCTAGCAGCTCCATCATCAGAGGAGTCACTCTAAGAACCCTGGGTTCAAGGGTTCTGGGACTCCTTATTCCAGGGAGCAGTAGGGTTTCCAAACAATACTATATTAAGAAAAGGAGAGTTGTGCATGTGGCCCCTATAGGTGAAGGAGCACGAGGGGTCTAAATATAGCAGCAAAAGACCTGGTCCTTTTGCTATTACTGTGAATTTTTAGACACTGTAGGTCAGAACTGTCAAACTCACAGCACATGGGGCCTGGAAAACTCCAGAGGGCAGCCTGAACCAGATTACAATGAAATTGGGAAATGTTTAATAAAATAAATAAATATGCTAAACAACATAGAAAATGATAATTTGTGGTTTTCTAAGTCAATGTCCACCCTGCAAGTGATCTATTTCAATTTATGTTTGACACCACTGCTGGTAGGTCATATTGGGGTTTGATCGGGAAAATTTCCTAATCAATCTCTTATAAGTAGGCATTATATCATTTCACATTTATATTATCCAGTTATTTTAAGGCAATGGTTTTTTTTTTTTAGGCAATTGGGGTTAAGTGACTTGCCCAAGGTCACATAGTAAGTAGCAAGTGTTTTGTCTGAGGTCAGATTTGAACTCAGGTCCTCCTGACTTCAGGGACGGTGCTCTATCCACTGTACCAACTAGCTGCCCGTAAGGCAATGTTTTAAATCACCATAATAAAACATAATCTAAAGAAAGCTGAATTAAAGTCCTCCATTTTAAAAAAATAGTTTGAAAATTTCTCAGTGTTAAGCTGAAGGGACTTCATTGAAATAAGCCAGAGAGAACTAAATTCCCAAAATCTGAGCTTGCTTCCTTAACTGTAAAATTAAGGGATAGGGCTATATGATGCCTAAGGTCCTTTCCAATTTTAAGTCTAGGATCCTATGAATCTAAGAATAAAAAATTGTAAGGAGAAAGAATTCCAAGAGATTAAAAAATTCATGGGAACTAGAATCCATGGAAGTCCTAAAATGGCTTTGAAAGTCAAGAATTAAATCAACTTGAATTTCCCAAGACCTTGGACTTGGTGTTTCTAAGATCCCTTCTACCTCCACATCTAAGATGAAACTTAACCTCAATGGGCCTCAGTTTCCTCAACTTTAAAATGTCAGGGTTGAGCAAGATTATCCCTAAGGTTATTTCTAGCACTAAATACTATAATCCAGTATCCTTAGCCTTTGTGAGTAAGGGGAGAGAGACAAAGAAACCAAGGATATAATAGTTGAATAATGGAACAAAGAGGCATATTTGGACATGAAAATAAATGACCTGTGGTTTTTTTCCCTTCCTCCTACAAAGAAAACTGCTTATTTCACTTCGTGATTTAGTATATTGTAAAATGATCACTAAAAAAAACATCCTATTCTAAAATATATTCACAAATCAGAGGGCAGAATTACTTAGGACATTTATTGGTATAAGAAGAGAATGAAAATATGTTCAGATTTTTCAATATGTTGAGAATCATCAAATGATGTTAATTTCAGGAATGGCTCAAAGAACTTTCCTGGAGTCTTAAAAGGTATATCAAAAAAGAATTAACTATTCTAAGTGATTGATTTCCAAAAGAGGAAAAAAAAATGAAAGTGACCCTAAAATGACTCCCTTATAAGTCTAAATGGTGTCCCCCTCCCTGCTTCTCCCAGTTGAATTCCTACTCATTTTTGAAAGCCCAACTCAAACACCACCTTCTTCAAGAAGACTTCCTTGATCTATTTGATAAGCACCTTCTTCCTCAAACATCATGTAGCACTTTGTTTTCTAGTTCTTTGCTGTACTAATGCACTAGTGGGTCTAATAAATATTATGTTCATCATCTTTGTCTTCTACTGTAAACATCTGGAGGGCAGAGACCTTATATTATCTAAACATTATATATTCACCAGTGCCAAGCACAGTGTTGTATACACAGTACAGGAAGATGCTTAATAAATGTTTGGTATGCCGTGAAGGCAATACAGACAAAATACTCAAACGCCTAATGGAGAATAGAAATCTTAAAGTATTGGAGAATAAATGCAAAATGCATCAGTGATGAAGTTTGAGAAACCATCTTGACAAAGGTGTGAAAACAGGTGTCTCGAATCTCAAAAAAAGTAATTAAAGGTTCCTGAAGTTTTCCCACATTAAGATATTATCCCGTGGACTAAGCCATGTAAAATAACTCTCCAAAAAGGAAGCATTTGTCCAGATGGAAAAGAGCTTAGTAAAAATCTGCACAAAGTTCTCCTCTACCAAATGAAGGAAGCCCAGGAGAGGTTATATCCTTTATCTGGGCAAACACTTGACTACAAAGGAAGTTGCTTTTACCCACCCACCTCTACCACATATACTCAAATAGTGACACAGTCACAAGGTCTAAAATCTGGCAGAAGGAACAGTGACAACTGGCCCTCTCTTTAGTTGCAGAGACATCTAATAGACTAGAGAGATTATTGTTAGGTCTTGTCCCATTTAACACCCACTTATGACCAAGAAGAGGCTGCCTGCTAAGGAAACTTGAGTGTCTGATTCCAAATTGGAAAATGTTGCAAATACCAGTAAGGAATGAACATTATTAGAGCAACTGCTCAGCCCAGGCAGGGGGATGAACCAGATGGTCTTTTCCATCCCAGATTTCTATGATCTACAACAGAGGCTGGATGACTAGGAAAATGTGAGATCCAATTTGGAAATTATTTCATAAAAATGAATTGCAGACAAAAACATTCAATGAGAAGGAGAAATCGGGAAAGTAAATCATGGAGGTTTAGGGGTAACTGGAGAAATCAAACTAGCTTCAAGAGCTTCTGATGGAATAAAAAATCAAAAAATAAATAAAATTGTCCTAACTTAGAGAAAGAACTTCCAGATCATTTAGTCCAATACTTTCATTTTATAGACAGGAAACTGAGACCTGGCAGAAGTTAAATAATTCACTCAAAATCACAACCCAGTCATCACTGATAATTCCCCATACTTCCATACCTTGCCACCTTTGGGAATCTAGAATGTCCTCACTTTCAGAGAGGGAAATATAACCATAGATTTAAAGATGGAAGGAACTTGAAAAGTCAAGTAGTCCAACCCATTCATTTTACAGGTGAGAAAACTGAGGCCTGGGGAGATTGAGTGGCTTCCCTACGATCACACACAGAATAAGCATCAGAAGCAGAATTGAACCCAAATCCCCCATCCCCAAAGTAGGATTTTTATGTCTAAATCCTACCATTCAGATGCTACCATTTCTTTGAAGACACACCTGACCTCCCATATTCACCCCTACAAGAAATCACCTTTAATCCTTCCCTCCTCTGGGTTCATGTAGCATCTGTGTACAACATGGTATTCTGCTTTGCATTATGATTATCTGCATCCATCTCACACCCACACACCTCACTAGGTTATAAACTCCATAGGCTGGAAACTACATGCTATTCATTATTGCCTTCTTCACTAGCTAGCAAGTACAAAGTATTTTACACAAAAGTTGAGTGGTCACCATGTTTTTAATGAATTCAATTAGTGACAGAATCAGAACTAGAACCCAGGTCATCCTGACAAGCAGAGGTATGTGACCATACTTTTATCTACACCACAAAGAGCACCAACTGAAAAAAAAAAACATCAAAGTGGGACAACGTAGAAAATCCTCACTATATTTCTGGGGCTATTATGCCACCTCCTCACTTAGGGACTGTGATTTCATTCATATAGGGAACTTCCAAGTGAGGAAACTCTCTCTACCAATGCAGGTTAGCATCTTCTCTGAAACTTACAGTCTTAGGGATTTGCCAAGAACAGTAAGAGGTATGTGACTTGCTCAAGATCACACAACCAGTATGTATCAGAGGCAGGACCTGAACCAAGGGCTTTCTGGCTTGCAGATCAACTCTCTATCCTCCTTACCAAGCTGCCCCTTTCCTATCTAATTAGATAGTTTTTAAAAAGCAAAATGAGGTATCCTTTAGTGGAAGAAAGTTGAAAGTTGAGGATTCAGTAGAATGGAAGCTCCATGAGGGCAGGGATTATTGTTATTTTTGTCTTTGTATGTACTTGATAGAGGCTTGCTAAATTGAATTGAAACCAAAAGCAGCCAATGTGGTGTCAAAGTCTGGGCAAATCTAGGAAGAAATATTAGGAACTGTTGGTCTTCAATTTGACAATACAATGTGAAGTCAGAATCTCAAAATTAGCCAAATACCCTTGGGTTTTGAGTTATAGAGAACCTTTCCTATAGAAATCTAGGCTAGAGTGATGACCAATATTCATTCTCATACCACTATTGTGGGGCAAATATCATGTATGACATACTACTGCTATTTTATAGGCATGGCTGGTGAGTTCTAAAAATATCACACAGATTTGAGGAAAAGGCAGGGGGGAAATATATGTGTATGTATATGTGTGTGTGTGTATACATATATATGTGTGTGTGTGTATGTGTATGTACATATGTTTGTATATATGTTTGGTTTAAGAGTCCAAATTATAAGGTAAGAAAAAAAGTCTCCTAATATTGGAAGTAGCTGGTTGGAGAAGTGAGATAAGCTTGAAGTTTTTTTTAATGCTAAATTCTGGGGTGGGAGGATTGTGGTAGGGGGTGGAATGTTAACCATGAGATGCATTAGCATGAGAAATCTTCACAGGGAAGGAGTCAGTTAATCCAAGGGGAGCATGACAGCATGCTCTCTTGGGACATCTGAAACTAAAGCAGACAAAGAAAGTGAAAGGATATTTCATGGAACCCTCCTGAAGCAACAGGGATTTTCCTTCTCTTATTTTCTCTAAAGCTATGAAAATACAAAACATACTGAGCTAAGGAATGAGTACAACTTCAGGACTGGCATCTCTGAACATAAAATAAATCTCTCAGTAGGTGGTATGATCAGCCTTAAATACCTGGAAATCATCTTTTAGTTTTATGGCAGTGTGTGTATTTCTCCCCCCGCCCCCACCTCCATATACTCCCAATATGAAAAACCACATCAAATTATTGCTTCCAGAGGCCAATTCTAGAAGTCCCCATTTTGTCATAGAAAGAATATTCCTTGTGTGTGTGAGTGCTTCCATTATGTCTTATTTGAAGGGGGGAAAATGAAATAAAAATCCTATCTAAGATATTTATAGATCTCATAAAACCTTATTCACTCTCATAAGCCAATATAAGCTCAGTCATCAGGTATGGCAGAAATAGCAGGTGTAGTAACCAGCACTACATTATAGTAGCTATGCTTAATTCTGACTCTATAGGTGAAAAATAAAAAAGGAAAAATCATTTTGTGCTGGAAAAATAGAGTAAGTAATCACGAAAGCTCAAAAGAAACAGAAGGGGACCTTCTTTAGACCAAGCCTGATGTCAAACCCAGGCTGAGATTCCAGGGGCAGCAGGCCATTGCTGCTTTCCTCCCAACCCCAAGGAAAGTATGAGAAATTATTTAATCACAGTTTCTCCTACTGTGATAAAGAAAAGAATAATAAAGTCATGCTCTCATCCCAACAATCTGCCCCCTACCACAGAGTCACAGAAACTCCTCCAATCTCAGGCGGGCTGGTCATGGTTAGAAGAAGCTCTGAGACTTTTCAGTGATGGTGCCATCTGCTTTAAGAGATATAATTTTGGGGCAATTAGGTGGAACAGTAAGATAGAGCACCATCCCTGGAGTCAGGAGGACCTGAGTTCAAATTCGGCCTCAGACACTTGACCCTTACTAGCTGTGTGACCCTGGGCAAGTCACTTAACCCCAATTGCCTCACCAAAAAAAAATATATATATATATATTTCATCAATGTGGGTATTTCTTACACACCTTAGCTAATGGTATCATGAACTGCCATGGCCAAAAAAATTCACTGTCAAGCAGTCAACCTCCTGGGTGAGATTTTCTTTTCAAGGCTGACCTCACATGAAAGGTCATCACGAAGTCTGAGTTTGAAAGTTTTCCAGCTTGGTAAGACCTGACCAGAGCTTGCACTCTCTTCACATAAGTAACAAGAACCCACAGTCATTTTCACCTCATGATGAAGCATCAGAGTTGGGTAATAATAATAATAATAATACACAAATAACCAACATATATATATATATATATATACAGCATTTTAAAGCTGGTAAAATGTTATACATAGATTATCACATTTGAACAATCCTGTGAAGTAGGTATTTCAGGCACTTTCCTCATTTTACAAATAAAGAAACTGAGGCCCAGAGAAGTTAAATGATTAGACTAGATAATACCTAGTGGATGAACAAGATATCTAGTCCCTTCCAACACTAGACACACGATCTTCTGTTCTGGCTATACATAGCTAGTAAGTATCAGAGAAAAGATCTGAATCCAGGTCTTCTGATTCCAGGTCTAGTGCTCCAGATACTATAATGCACTAACACTCTGCCTCTTTATCACACACACACACACACACACACACACACTGTGTACCTAAAAAATGGGACATATACCCTCGATGGAAAGAGAATCAGGCTGGGAGTCTGTATTCTGATATTGGACTGGCTCTGCCTATAATTTGCTATATAACCTTATAAAAACCATTTAATCTTCCTCTGTCTCAATTTCTTTACCTGTGAAAGGTTAACACTGGAATTCCTGCCTCCTCCCTAATTACAGGGAAGATGTGTTAATGAACAGGAACTGAGAAAAGCTTTCTGAACCCTTCAGGAGAAGGGCATGCTAAGAATGTTTAATATTCCCTCATAGTAACAAACAAACAAAGCTTTGAGCTAGTGGGCTGATCTTGCCCTGGAGTTCATATGCATTCTTAAAGAATTAGATATATAGAGACAGTCCGATATAGTGGAAAGAACACAGGATTTGGAATCTGGAGGACCAGAGGTCAGTTTTTGGCTTTGATACTTGTTAATGGGCAAGTAACAATCTCCAGACACCTCAGTTTTTATATCTTTAAAATGGGAGATAATAAAGATTGGGTTGTTATGAGGGAAGTGCTTTTTAAGCAGTAAAGTGCTACATAAATATAAGCCCTTATTCTCTTACCAACCTAAGAATGCAAATTCCATAATCTAGTATTAGTCAGTTACACTATGACTACAATTACTCAGATAAATTCCTTTTAAGGGCCTGCAATACTGGCAGTGACTATGGCCTATAAAAAGGACCAAAGATGACAAACAAAAAGGCGGCGCTTCAAAAGATTAATAGAAGTCTCTGTTTCTACTCCTTTCCGAGCCAGTAGAATTACCCATCCCTCAAACCAGGTGCCAACACCAAGACCACTCTCCACTCAATCTCTGCTAACCAGGGTCAGAAAGGTGAGTGAAGGTTCCCTGCAGTTGGGGTAGAGGTCACTGGTGGAGACACGTACTCAGTAGGATAATTTAACCATGGATAATTGTAATTTTTATTGCTCTCATGAACTTCCCAAAAAGCATTACTTAATTCTAAGCACTTCACTTCCCTCATGATGCTCTCTTTTGTCAACCCCATCAAGAAAAAAAATTCTCTTAAAAAAAAGGGAAAGAGAGAAAGAGATAGAGATGGAAAGAGAGAAAAAGAAGGAGAAAAGGGGAGAGGGACAGGGAAATGGAGGCAGACACAGAGATACACATAGAGAGGGAGACAGAGTATACAGGCTGATACTACAGTGGAAAGAATGTTAGATTTGGAGCTCAGAACTGGCTTTGCCACTTACTACCTCTGTGGCCTTGGATAAATCAATTAACCTCTCTAGGCCTCAGTTTTCTCAGCTGAAAAGTGAAGGAGTTGGATTAGATGAAATCTATGATCTTATGAATTTGGATAACCAGCATCAGTTAAGAAAACAGTTAAGAAAAAAGGAGAGAGAGAAAGAGGAAAGACCATTCCAAATACTTTCTTTACTTCAATGCCTGACCCTACTGTATCTGGAAATAGTCCCATTTTAAATCCTTCTCAGTGGCATAGTAGTCTTTCTATTAGAAGGACAACTTCTTTAAGCTCAGCTGCTTCGAATGAGTACAGCTTATAGGAATACAGAGACGCAGATCAGCCATCATCTGACAAATATCTGTATAGAAGTCCATCACTTTAAAACCTCAAAGCAGTCTTGGGAAAGTGAAAAACCAGGGCTGAGTGCCCAAAGAATGAATTATTTGAACCAAGTCAGGAGAGGAATGCAATGCTGAACAACACACGGGCACCAGAAATGGAATTTGATCAGGTTAAGCAAACCTCTGGGCACCCTTATTATGAAATAGGAGACAAAGAGGTCTGCCTTTAACTATTCCGGGTGAGAGCAAAATAAAAATGTTTGAATACTGTTTGGGCAGTCCCCCTCTAACCAATGGGTTAAGCTCTAGGCCCTCTAACCCTTCAGAAGCTCCCTTACTCCTAAAGTGAAAGTTATTCACAAAATCCCTTGTATGAGGTGGCCATCTGCAAAAATGTTCATCTTTTCACTCCTTAATACATCTAGACAAAATTCCATTGTTAGGATTTCTTTGCATCTTCATATTGATCTGAGTGAGTCTGGGGGAGAGGTGGAAGGGATAGGGGCTAGAGAATTGCTCCTTCACCTAAACCCAGGAAACTAACTGCTGTTCTCCCAAGGGATGAATGACTAGGTGAACCGATACTGCATCATTTCCAGCCCCAGCTTTAGCCATCTTATTAACAAAGAGAACTGAAGCTTTCTCTTCTTTGTTGGCTTTTGCAAAATGGAGTGGAGTGAGGGGTTTTTATGTTCCCTTCCCCCTATTTTAAATATTTAAACAGCAGAGCTTTGCTGCTCCTCCAACCTACTCAAGAGTTTAGAAACACTTCACAAAAGGTTTTCACGAACTGGCACGTGGATTTCCATTAGAGCTGCAAGCTCTGCTAGAAGCAGGTCAAAGACAAAGAAGTTTCTGGTTTGAAGCTTTCTATATGAAACACCAGCTCTATCTTCTATCCAGAACCACCCCCAACCCAAATTCTCCCACACCTACTTCTCCAAGTATTTCTCCCCCTTATACAATTCCACATTACTCACATGATGGTGGTTACTTAATGTACTAGACCTTCCAGGTAATATTAATTTTTTTAATTATATAACTAATCCCCAAGAATTTTTGCATCTTGTATATTAAACAGTAAGGAAATCACCAACCTTTAATGAAAAATAAAAGAAGCAAGAAGAATTGAGAGCAATCCTGAATCACACTCCATGTAAAAGAATGGACCCCTGATCTAGGAACTGGGAACACCTGGGTGCTAGATCTCACTCTTCTCCTAATTAGCTCCATGACCTTGACCAAGGTACTGCCTCTCTATGGGTCTCAGTTTCTTCCTCTTGCAAATGATGCCATTAGATGTTACGATCATTAAGGTCCCTTTCTGATTGAATCTCCTACCTTGGGCTTCCAAAATAGGCCTGTATGCCCAAGGACTTGACTCTCAATATGTTACTCAGGGATCTTTGACAAACCCTGTATATTTAGTGACAGATGGCAGGCAAATAGCCAGCTCTAACCACTTCTGAGAGAGAGGCATTTCCTGGTCCAGTGCAGCTAGGGAGATTATACTACGTACAAATCCATACTGGATATTTGTAACACCCTTACTAGCATTAACTGTTCTAAAGGGACCTTGAAAGGTGCCTATTAGATGAAACTGCACCTGCAATGTTCCATGGCTAATCTGTTGCAGACTTGACAAAGTTGTAACAGTTTGTAACCATATCTAGACACCAATTATACTACAGGTAGAACAGTTTTTGTTCAATAATCAGTTGGTGTCAAACACTAGCCTTAAAGATTGCCTGATTTCAATGTAAAGTAATAATATTTTTAAACAAGTATTAAAAGATACCTTTATCACATCAAATAGGCAAGGTTATCACCATAAAAGTCACATCTGCATTCAAGTTTGACAAGATGTTGATATTGGATCAAGACACCAATATTTATCATTGACCAGTAGCTATAGCATCCATACAATATAGCTTGCCATTCAGAGAGCTAAATAAATGAAAATCCCTGACAGGGTAAAGTTCTTAGACACACACACACACACACACACATACACACACACACACACACACAACCTGGAAAAAAGCAAGAAGGACCTACATTCTATGAAGGCAATCCTGTAGATAAGCAGGCCCCCAAACAAGAAGCAAGAACACTGGATCACACATCTCTTGATTAAAAAGCTTACATTAGCAGTGAATTTCTACCCTGAATGTGATTCTTAAGACCAATGTTGTGAAGTTCACAAGGAATTCTTCTCAAGTGAGTATATGTGTTTTAAAGAATGAACATCTACTCTAATGCCAATATGTGTGAATGCAGCAAGATGAAAAAAGATTAGCTACAGTAACCGTATCCTCTCCCCAAACCTAACATAAGTTTAACAGTTATAGAGTATAAGAGGTTCATAGTCTTTTCATCCCTGTATCCTAACTTGGACGTACTCTTCCTGTTTAAAACAGCTCTACCTGCTTAATTGAAGCAAAGGCTCTGACAAATTCTGGAAGGCAGGGTAAAGAGATGAAATAAATCTCCACCCCCATCCATAGCTACTTAAGATGGGGAGCTGTCCTAACTTTTCAGCAAACCCCAGCACTACCTATCTACACACACACACACACACACACACACACACACACACACACACACACAC